>NW_028274822.1:34861287-35164318 GCF_037043125.1 Eumetopias jubatus
AAAATTAGATAATGAATTTAAGAATCGAAATAATTGTGTGTCCCTTTGTTGCTATCACTAAAAGAGATCTTTCAGAAGACTCTGCACAGAATTCATATTTGCCGTAATATCTGCCCAAGGAATCTGACTTCAGCCAGCTCAACCAAAGACATGGACAAGGAAGATGTCACAAAGGCCTTTAAGCTCCTAAAACAGCTGTGACAAAGCCCAGGCACTAAACCTATACATTTTATTCCCCTGGGCGTCATCCAGCCATTGTGATTTCATTAACAAGCTTGCTTTTCGAGCATCTCTTCCCACAGGAATTAAAAGCAGTGACCTAGAAGTGGGCTTTTAGATATATTCCTGATAACAGAAGGGTGTGTGACAGCTGACATGTAATTGAAGGAAGAAACAAACAGAAAAAAGCAAAATACAATGAACATATTTCTTCATAGCACAAAAATTGATGTCTATAAAAATGTATTTTAAAGTATATTCAGGAGGGCACATGATGTGATGAGCACTAGGTGTTATATGCAACTGATGAATTACTGAACACTACATCTGAAACTAATGATGTACTATATGTTGGCTAATTGAATTTAAATTAAAAGTATTCAATAACTGCTGTGAAATGCAAAATATACTTGAAAAGTATACCACGAAATGGTTAAAATTTGTTTTGTGAAACAAAAAATATCAGATATTTAGGACATATATATATATATATACACACACACATATATATATTCCCCCTCATTTCACATATTTCAGATAGAATTGAGTGGCATCCATATGAATGCTTAGTTTATATTATCCTGAAATAAGTTTCTATTTATGCACCTACACTAAAGACCATTGAAAGAAACATTTACTTGTTTTAACTAAACAATGTAGAGATAATAAGAAAAGTTTACAAGTTTCAAGAAAAAACCAGTATTGTAGGGATCCAGTGGAAATAGGTACTGAGAGGAGGCAGGATCATACAGGAGGAGATCTTAGTTCTAGAGAAATAACTCAGGTCCAAATCTTAACCCTCTCTATTCTACAACGGTATTGTGACTCTAATCATATTCCCCAATATCGCTCAATCGTTCTAGGCAACACCTGTGAGAAATAAGTGAGATTGCATATGTTCTAGGGTCCACCTCAGGCTCACATGCAGAAAACCTGTGTTCTAGGACTTGGTTGTTGAGGGAAGCATTCAATATGGCATTTGGCAAGCATTTGGGGTGGGACTGAGAAGACTCTCAAGGAAAAATATAATCTACCAATTGATCAGCATAGGGAAGTTAACTTCTTAACTATGTGGAAGATAAAAAGTAAAGGGCATTGCAGGTGCATGAGTATGGGAGTGAGCCAAGTCAGCGGTAGATGAGCTGACTGGTCAGTCAGAAACCTCCTGCTCAGTTCCTGTCTGGCACCAGTACAAAGATCTGCAGTGTCCCCATGTCACAGAGTCACACAGAGGTCTGGAATTTTGGCTCTGCCACTTACAAACCCTGCACATTGGGCATCTGATAAAACATTGGATTGCCTCCATTTCCTCGCCTGTAAAATGAAGTTAGTACCTGCCTTGAAGAACTGTGGAGAGGATTACATGTGAAGTTCATGATAACCACCTGGCACAGTGCCAAGACTAAACAGCTCATCCATAGCCATTTTCATGAGTTCCATTCTTATCTGTTGTGTATACTACCCTTCTGTTCTCTAGTCTCTCATATCACCTTCTGAACACCTGTTCTCTGTCTCTCATATATTTTTACACTGCTTTGTTTCTATCTTTATCTAATTGTAACTATTTTTAAATTTTTTATTAAAAAATTTAATATAATTTAAATTATAATTTCTACCTGGATAATCCATTGATCTAAGTAAGTACCAAAGCCCCCTATTTATTATTGTGTTGCTATCTATTTCTGCCTTTAAGTCTGTTTTTGCCTTTAAGTCTATTCATATTTGCTTTACATATTTATGTGCTCCTATGCTGGGTGCATAAATATTTACAAACATTATTCCCTCTTGTTGGGTTGACCCCTTTATCATTGTGTAATGCTCTTCTTTGTTTCTTATTATAGTCTTTGTTTACTGTCTCTTTTGCCTGATATAAATATAGCCACCCCAGCTTTCTTTTACACTTGCACTTTTGCACATTTTTTTTTCCTTTTAATATTCTGATTGGGCAAGTTCCACTGCCCTGTCTTCTAGATTTCTGATTCTTTCTTTTGCTTCATCTAGTCTGTTGTTGAACCCCTCTGGTGTATTTTTCAGTTTGGTTATTGTATCCTGCTCTAAGACTTCTGTTTGTAACTTTCTAATATTTTCTTTTTGTTGAAGTTCTCATTATACCCATCCATTCTTCTTCCAAACTTACTGAACATCTTTATGACTATTGCTTTGCATTCTTTATCAGGTAAATTATTTATCTGTTTCATTAAGGACTTTTTTCTAAGGTTTTATCTTGTTCTTTTATTTAGAATATACTCCTCTGTTTCTTCATTTTGCTTGACTCTCTGTGCTTGTTTCTATGCATTAGATGAAAGAATCACCTCTCCCAGTCTTGAAAGATTGGCCTTGTATAGGAGATAAACCTTATCATTGAACCCTGCCCTAGCTCTTGGTTGTCTCTCAAACCTTCATGTTTGTCCCAGCAGCCTGTTTTATTTTTAATAGCTCCCACTCTTGATGGTGTACCAAAACCAGTCAGTGTCTCAAAGGGGAGGATCTCAGCACCTAGATTCAGGCTGATAGGCAGCAGCTTTTAAAGAATGCCAATATATACATTCCTGTGGGCTACAAGCATAAACCAGAGCCAGGCAATCTGGAGGTGTCCCCTGGGAAGCTGTCATAACAATCAGAGATCCAAGCAAGTGTATAGGCTCCTTTCTGGGAGATACTGGTGAGCTGTGGCAAGGCAGAGGGAGAGCACAAAGTTGGCATCCTCTGGCTAATGTTCCCTGAGAGTACCTCCATATCCTCTAGAAGTGTGCCAAATCTGAAGCCTGCCCATAAGGCCAAGTCTCTAAGACTAGCAAGTAAGCCTCTTTCATAGAAAGACTGGGTGTTTGTTTGAGTCTTCTGTCTGTGCAGTGCTCTGGGGTGGTAACCTGCCAAAGAAATGTCTCTCTGGTTATTACATCCTGTGAGACCCAGGAATGTAAGCGCTCCTGGCCATCAGAGCCATTAAATCAACTGGTAACCCCTAGGCATCCGCCAAAAAGAACCAGGACACTAGATGTGAAAACTGTAGCACCAGACACATATAAGAACTTCCCTCCAAGAGATGCTGATGCTCTGGAGTGTTTCAGAGGGAGAGTACAAAGATAGTGCCTGGCCTCCAAGATCTCAGAAAAGGTTTATAGTCAGCTCTTAGAAGTGTGTTTAATCAGAATACTTCCCCTCAGACTGCAGCTATGATAATAAGTTAGTTAAGCCTTTTTCACAGAAAGATAGAGCTTCTGTGTCTGTTGCCTCTTGCCGTGTCCTGGGGGCGGTAGCTGTTTAAGAACTCTTTTTCTATTGGTTACAATCCTATGGGACCCATAAGCATAAGTTCCACTGGCCATCAGACTCAGGAGATGTAGCGGTGTTCCCTGGCAGCAGCTACAATAATCAAGGTAACAGAAAAGGGTGTAAGCGCTTTTCTGGAAGATACTGGTAAATTGGAGAGAAGCAGATGGTGGGCACAAACATTGTATTCCCTTAGAGTAACTCCATACGCCCCTTTCACTTTGCCAAACCAGAAGCCTGCCCCTCAGCCCAAAGCTCCTGGCCAAGGAAATAGGCCTCTTTCTTAGAAAGACTGGGTGTGTGTTTTAGTCTGCAATCTGTGCAGTGCCCTGGGAGTGGTAATCTGCCAAAAACTGAATCTCTGTTTATTATAGTCCCATAGGACCCAGGAACACAAGCCCCCTTGAACTCCAGAGAAAGGTGATCAGTGGGTAGCCCCTGGATTGTAGCCATAAAAACTGGGTCACCAGACATCTGTAGAGGTTCCCTTCTTGGAAATACCAAGTGTGGCAAAGGGAGAGTGTGAAGATGGCACCTAGTAGCTGGAGTGAGGCAGAGGGAAAGTGCAAAGATGGCAGTCGCCAAAAAAAGAAAGGAAAGAAAAAGTGAAAGAAGAAAAATAGTGAAAAAAGAAAAAATAGAAAAAAGGAAAAGAAGAAAAAGAAAAAAAGAAATTAAAACAGGAAAAAAAAAAAAGATGATGCCCACTGGTTTTAGCAAGACAGAGCAGGAAGATGGCACCCAGCAGCCTTTGTCTATGGAAACTGTCCCAACAGGCTTCTGCCCTTCAAACCAGTGCTTTAAAATTAGGAAACAAGTCTCTTTCACATAAAGTCTGGGTGCTTTTCAAAGGGCTGCTTCTCTGTGAGCACCAGGGGAGGTGAGTCTGTTTTTTCACAGCCACAGCACTGTGGGTTTGCCACAGCACTGTGGGTCTCATGGGGGCAGATCATCTTTACTTTTCAAAGATAGATGTTTTGGGGGCTTGTCTCTCAGGTGCCAGTTTTAAAATCAAGGTGCCCAATATGGGGTATAAACCTTTAAGTCCTCAGGGAAAAGTTCTGGGTTTTGAGTTCCTTCCTGATTGTGGGTTGCTATGGTAGGGACAGGGTTTATAGTGAGATTGTGTCTCAGCCTTTCCTACTGACTTCAGTGTGGTTTCCCACTCATTTGCCTGATGTGAAGGGATTGCTCTTCCAGTCTTTATAGTGTGTATTTGTTTGTTGGAGGAAACTGTTCCATATATAGCTGTAGATTCAGTGTGTACTTGGGAGGAGGTGAGTCCAGGATCTTCCTGTATTGCCATCTTAAACTGGAACTCCCTTCATTGCACTACTGAAATCATTCTCTACCCTTAAATCTCTTTTCTGTTCTGCAAATTATATCAGTTTGCTATCTTCCATCTCACCCTTTAAGGTCTACATCAAGTCACATCTCCTCTTAAAATCATTCTAAGATGTCTGGGCACATTTTATTACATATTTTAACCTCTGTTACAGCTATTACTATAAACTGCATTGTATTATAATTTCTAGTACAGGTGACACTTTCTCATTGACTTGCGAGCCCTTATAAGACAGGAATACTTTTTGTTAAATTTAATTTTCCTGAGGGTCTCTTTACATAAGCTTGATGAAATGGGCCCAAAGCATCTAATTCTCTTTGTTTTCTTCCTGAGGAAAGAAGCCAAGTTACTATTTCTGTTTTTAGGATTCACTTATATTTTTCACTGTATGAGGAGTCTTAAAGGGAAATGATTTAGAAATCAAAATAAATAACCTGACAATTAGGCAAACTTGAGCCCATAGAGCATCTTGAACAATGGACAATTTTTTTGATATCCTATACCCCCACTTAGAGAGGGTCCTGATCACAGTAATATATGATTCTTGGATTGTACATATTCGTGTGTGTGTGTGTGTGTGTGTGTGTCCCCAAATGCCGTGAGACTGTATTGTCTGGCTTCATGCATGTTTTTCAAGGTTTCAAAATCCATTAACTAGAGCTTATTTAGCTTCGCCTGATATGATAGCTTTTATTGTGTGAGTATGTGGGGATTTTTTTTTTTTTAACAGAAGCCAAGTGTGCCCTTTGGATGAATTGATTTCCTCAATCTCATGGTGAAATATTGCATTTCAGTTGTCAGTTTTGATTTATTGTTTCTTTAAACATTAAATCTTCCTTTGCATTTTTATTGGTTTCATTAAAAATGTTCTCATCTTTTTCATGGCCACCTCCATAAAGGCAAGGAAGGACTCAGTGAGAGAGCCTTGGGGGACCCACAGAGTCCCCTCCTTCCTGCAAAGTCCTCCTGGCTCATGCTCTTCCATTGGCTGCATGTCCTGTAGGATTGGCAAACAAACCAGCAAAAACACTGCCTGCTATTGTTATGGAGTTTATAAAAACATGTATTAAATCTAATAACTTTGGTGTGTAATGAGGCACAGAGCATATGTCAGAAGTATGGTGTCCAAGCAGCAGTGGGCTTGAATGGTTTATCTTGCTGGCAAATGTGTTACATGAGATTTGACCCTTAAATTGAGCATCGGGAGAGATAAATAGAGTAATCAAAAGGACTCCCGTACAGTCATAGGAACCTGGAGCCATCTGGTCAAGACAAAAATAAATCAGTAATGCAACTGGAAATGGTCTCCAGAGACCTTTGAGGATTGGTGTAGCATCACTGTCTCTCAAATTGTGGAGCAGAGGAAACTGACAGCAAAGATCAGGAAACCAACTCTAATTAACACACACACAGCAAAGGGCTCAGAAGTCTTTTCAGCCTGAAATGCCTCACACCTGAGGGACTAAAACCCAGACAATAATTTGAAAGTCCCATAGCTTGGTAAAGACAAAAATAAAAGCATGTATTGATTGTTGGATAAGCTTGTGAAGTCCTGATACAGAAAAATAAACAAAACAAAACAAAATAAGAACAGAAACTCCATTTAATCAAAACCTAACAAACCAGAATTTTCAGCTGTGCAGCTTCGCTCTGCTGACTTGAATTAAGAAAACCAGTACCCAGTCTATCTCTTTAAGAAATCTGTCTTTCCTCAACTTTTTACATATGTGGCAAAGTGAGAAATTAACAAAATGATTTGAAAATTTCAGTACAGCAATATTTTCCTCAATGTTTTGCCTTTTGAAGCTGAGCCAAAACCATCTTATTTGTTGTACCTAATATGAAAATACATAATAAAATCATCCTGAGTTACAGGGATTCAAATCCCCAAAAGCTAAGTCATTAGCAATAAAAATTAACACAAAAAGGTATCTGTAAATACTGTTTTTATTTCATTTCTGGAAAAAATTTTAAAATTGTCCCAAATATGTTTTCACCTACATCACATAAAACATTTTGACTAGAATTTGCATTTTGGAACAGTTATTTAGGATCATTTAATGGTAAATGGTATATGGAGCCACGTCTGCCCCAATCTCCCATGACTCCGTCTGTCTGGGTTATGTCGAAGATTACGCAGCAGGCCTCCTCATCCATCACAGCTTTCTCATTTGTTCAGCTCATGCATAAGTGCTGAGAGCTCACTCCGTGCAAGATGCTCTGCTTAGAAATGTGTGAGTTAAAGGGATGTATGAAGCAAGGTGCCTGTCCTCTGAGTATAGATTCTGGAGGGCGATCACACATGGAGATATTAAGAACATTCTGGACAGCGTTACCAGTGAAGTTCAAGACACACAGTCTGGGTGGGCAGGGAGGAGCTTATATGCTGTCCCATTTGGCCCTGTCACATTCAAACTCATCATGACTCATTATTCTCTCCTGTTAAATGGAGATCATAATGGTATTTGACTTGTTATTCTGTTTTAAAGTTTAAATGAGTTAAAGTATATAAAGCACTTAGAACAGCAACTAACACTTTTCAGTACCCAGGAAAGAGCCAATTATTATATTCACATTATTACTGCAAGTATCTTGTGGTGATTATTATTTGTTCCTCTTATGTACTGACTCTAGTCTTGTTTTCTCCTCAGACCTAGATGTTAGTGATTTAAAATTTTGCTCACTGCCCTGCCTTTGTTACTGAGATATTGGCCCACTGCTGTGGGCATTTAGAGAAACAGAAGGTGCTGTTTCTTTTTCTCTGAATACTCCTTTTGTGAAGCAACCAATTTTCATTTCATAGATGTCTTCACTCTTCTCCCTGGAAAAAAACCCATTTTAAACTATTGGAAGTTTTCTTTTGCTCCTTACATTATCTCTGTTCTTCTGGTCTTATTTTATCTCTTTGCTTTGATATGTCTTTCATTCTTATTTTTCAGGCCTTCCACAAACACCTGGTGATTACTTTTAGTACATTCATAATTGAGAATGAAGCACTGAACACTGATCTAGATTTCTGTGTTAAAGAGCAGGGACTGTCAAATGGTAGATGTCACTCTAGGTTTATCGGGGAGTGACAGCATTTTCTTCTAGGCCAGAGTGTCAGACACTGACTTGAGAGGCGAAAAGCTCAATTTACTAGCATTCTCAAAGATGATAGAGAAGAATAGGCCAAGATCTGATTAATTTGTTATGTAGACTTTCGTTAATAATTTGTCTTTGATGTGACATTTTACCTTAACTTTTAGTTAAGGCTATTGTTTCTAAATCAGAGCTTCTAAGTCATTGTTCCAGAAGACAAACCTGCAGTCTTCTGACTCCTTGACACATTGAGTCTCCTGGCTACACAAGATGAGGACTGGCATCTAGGTTTTTCATTGCCCCTATAAAGACTTTGAATGTATCCTCCAGTTTTAAGCCCTAACTGGTACTTTCATCATCCAAGATGCTGGTATATCTAAATTCTAAACATTTCCAGGCTTCTGCCATGAATAGTTTTGCTAATATTTGGCTATTTCCTAGAAGGCATTCAGGTTTCAACTTCCTCTGAAATGTTCAACCAGTAAGCTCCTGCTTATCTCATTCCAATTCCTCAAGTTTGTTAGCATCTTTCATTGACTCTTGTCACTCTGTTTCTTCCTTCTTTTCTTTTCTTTCTTTTCTTTCCTCTTTTCTTTTCTTTTTCTTTTCTCTTTCTCTTTCTCTCTTTCTTTCCCTCTTCTGATGTCCCAGTGCAGAGGCGTTTCAAGAGCAAATAGGAGATAAAGGTATCTGTTTAATTTACCATGTCTAACTGGAAATCAGGATAGGATTTTAATGCCCCAAGGCAATGTATTGTGGGAGATATTTAAGGGTTAAATCATTATATGTATGATTTTCCAAATCATAATACATGAGATTGCACCCAGGAGTTTTAGATAAATACCCATTGTTGCAATTAAATATTTATTTGCCTGGGGATTGTGAAACCCAATATTTATTAACATATTTCAAGAGTCATTGCAAAGACAGTAGTAGCCATCATGTTTGCTTCTTAGTCTCTGGGGTAGTATCCTTATAGCTAGGAAATTTATTTACCAGCATCCTCTGATACTTTATTTTTCTGAATAAGATTACAATCTTAGGATTAATTATACCAAGTGAAACTGGAAACCTTAATGAAAAACATGGTCACCAGAGACATCTTGAAAATATTTCCTCTGACAGATCCAGTTCACCTAAATACTCACCTTGCTGACATCAACAATTTTGAAAGCCTCAGTTTGAATGTGTACACACCTGGGAACATGCATATCCAGAAAAGGTACGAATTTTATGGAGACTGCAGAGCTGGCAATATGTACAAGAGCTTTTCATCAGGAAGTATCCTTCACCTGGAAAGGATGATAGAAGAGTAAAATCATGGAGCTAGAAAAAAGGCCCAAGAAGTCCATGATCCTTGTATCAACTGAGGAACTTTAAGAGGACCCCTTTTCCATAGCATCCTTGATATCACCAGTGGTTATAAAATGCTAGGACATCCGTCCATTTGAAGGGTAATTCTTTCTTTACTGAACAGCTAAAATGGTTAGAAAGATCTTTCTTGTATTTAATCTGATCCTATTGATTACCTTTACATTTCTTTTCTTTTCCTTATTTCTTCTCTCCTTTTCCCTTTTATGCTAACATTAAAAAAAAGTTATTGATCTGGCTATGAATAAACAAGTATCACAATTAGATCCATGATGGCATCTTCAGTGAGATAAAGATTTCAAGATTATCAAGAAAGGCATAAGGACCTAGCATCTAAATAATAGGATACTTCTTTCATTGTTTCATTCGGCATTCAGTCATCCCACTAAAGACCACAAAGTTTAGTGTATGTGTATATGTGAGAGTGGGAATATGTGTGTATGTCAGTGAATGTTTGTGAGAGAGAGAGAGTATGTAGTGCATTTTTCTCGTTTTGTTACAGGAAAGTTGTGAAAAACTAAGGCATAAGTAGGATCTGTGGGCAGTGATATTAAAATATATTGCAAAAGCAGTTTTTTTTTAAGATTTTATTTATTTATTTGACAGAGAGAGACACAGCGAGAGAGGGAACACAAGCAGGGGCAGAGGGAGAGGGAGAAGCAGCCTTCCCACCGAGCAGGGAGCCCGATGCGGGGCTCGATCCCAGGACCCTAGGATCACAACCCAAGCCAAAGGCAGACGTTTAACGACTGAGCCACCCAGGCACCCCGCAAAAGCGGTTTTAACATTGATTCTTGACTTATAAACAAGGAGCATCACTTGCGATGTACTCCATTGTCATCTTACAGCAAGACCTCAGCTGGGTCATGAAAAGTTGTCCTTGGCTACTATGTCACAGTGAGCTGACCATGGCTAATTCTCTCTAGTCTTCTCTTACTTAGGCACAGTCTGAGAATCTACCAGGTAAACAAGGCATAGATCTTACTTCTTTTAAATCTCACTTACTGGGCGCCTGGGTGGCTCAGTTGGTTGAGTGACTGCCTTCGGCTCAGGTCATGATCCTGGAGTCCCGGGATCGAGTCCCACATCGGGCTCCCTGCTAGGCAGGGAGTCTGCTTCTGCCTCTGACCCTCTTCCCTCTCGTGCTCTCTCTCTCATTCTCTCTCTCTCAAAAAATAAATAAAATCTTTAAAAAAATAAAATAAAATAAATCTCACTTACTTATATTGGCATTTTTCAAACTCTTCAGGTTTCACCCTGGGGTACAGATTCCATGTTCCTCTTTCTGCAACCATGATATCTCTGCTCTCATCATTTGTCTGTCTTGGAGGCCAAGATCCTTGCTCCATTTTGGAGTATTGCTCCCCAAAATTCTGCCTTTGCTCAGTTTCTTCTCTTTTCCCATAAAGACATAGACTTTTCAGATATGAACATTAGTAGCCCCTCAATTCATCAATAAGTATTGCTTTAAGGAATGGGAGTGGTAAGGATCAAAGATGACACTAGAATATATTTTTTTTTAATCTCATAACATTTAAAAAATATTCCTCAGTTCACATGATGTAAACATTTGTGAAATTTTGGAGCTTCCTCATGTAAAACCTTTTCACTTGTTCACCCTCCTATAAGTGTCATATCCATCCTTGTTCTCTCTTTTTTTTTTAATATGGGATCTTTACTATCTGCTTATGATTCATTTATTTACTCATCTATTCCACCCACAACTTTTAAACTGCTATAGTCTGAAAAACATTTAATAAAAAGTTTTTTGGGTTACCTCTCTGCACCCAAGCTGTGCTTCTATATATTTACAAGTTCATATAGATGTTGGAAACCACCACCCAGGACCATAGTAATTACTGACTAAAGATAAGTGATATAATGGGAAGGAGATACGATTTTATGTTTATATGATATTTCTCCCCTTTAGGCACTTGTTAGACAAAGCACTGCCAAAGAAGACGAAAGAGAGCCCAGGGATGAATAATAGAAGTGGTGGGTAGTTAACACCTTCCAAATAAGGGCTTAAGGGGGGGTTTTGTCATTTAAATTAAAGAGTTTCAGAATTGCAGAGCATTCACTGCATCATCAAACAAATCAATAAATCAAAGAACAAATAAAGGAGAGGGATCACCTGTCCTTGAATATAAGCAGTAACAGGTCATACAGGTGAAATTTATTTCTCTCTTGTGGAAGTGTAGAGGTGGAGAGACTAGGGCTGACATGACTGCTACCTGGTACTTTCAGACCCTCTCAATATTTCTACTTTCTGCAGTACCGCCAATAAGCTGAGCCAATAGGAAGTCAGATAAAGTGGGTGGAGCAAAGGGAGGTAAACAATTTAATGAGCTCATAAAGTCCACTGCTAAGAAATGATGAGCAACAAGGATGGATGATGTGAGGGCAGTTGACATGAAGCCATGCATTAACCCATAGGTGTTGGGGAGCTTTTTCATCCTTTTGACAGCAGAAAGAAAAGGTAGTGTTGCAACTAGTATTTTAGGTCTGACATTGATGTGAAGAATGGTTTTTAAAAAGATGAAATAGGAATGAATAGAATGTAAGGAAGATTGAAATAGCCATAAGGAGGGGAGTGGCATTTGGAATAGAAAAAGAGAACTGGAAGCTTAGAGGCATCTTGTGATTTTATTTCATCTTCAATATAATCATGATCCATGACCTCCATGAAGGAATAGGTTGGGAAACTAACCAGAAAAGTAAACACACTGATTTAATTATTTTCCTTATCATTTCAGCTACTGAGTTTGTCATATCTCTGCCCACAACTTGTACTATGCTCATGATTATACTCAAGCTGGAAGAATAAGCAGCCACCACATGATGCAATGAGAAGGGATCCAGGACAGGTCTTCCAAATCCCTCTAATGCCTCGAATTTTTAAGGACTGTTCTTTGTCTCACAGAGCCTTTTTGATCTTTAAGAGTATACTGTTAAATGAAAATACCCTTGTAAGGAAAAATAGCTTAAGCAATAGTTTTCTCACTTTATCCCAATAATTTCCAGGTAAATTCAAGGGCTGGCAGGTCCCTGGGATCCAGGCCAGTGGTATGGGTCTTTTGAAGAGGGAAAAGCTGGTAGAGTACCCAAACGGAGGGAAAATGTACCAACTTCAAGTTTCTCCTGAGACATGGAAGAAACTTAATGTGTTCGTTCATTCAACATGGGTTGTTTCTGTCTTTGTCTCTGCCAGGGCCAGGTGAAAAGTGACACTCGGTCCCTTAGTTCACTAAGTTTTGCTATCTCTGGATCTGTCTGATACTTGTGTGTGACACTCAGAAAATCTCTCCACTCCCTATACCTAGCTTTCTGTTATGAAGAACAAGAGTCATGGGTTAAATGGGCTCTTAAAGAATAAAGAGAGTGAGTGATTAGAGCAGCTTGAGATTTCTGTGAGATTTAGGATGTTAGCTATTGACAGAATGGCATGGGTATTGTAGATCAGCAGTAATCTTGAATCCTATGGTAAGAGGGACTGTCCATATTTCTCAGCACTCTGCAGGGTGTTTCTGTTAGTCTGAATTCTGTTCCTAAGGAAGAAGGCTTTAGGAGTCACTGGGATGCTCTTTCTTACTGCAGATGATACAGAAGAACAGCAAACATGTGAGCAAGCATGTCATTTCTCTGTAGGGTGCACAGGAAATACACAGCACTGTTAAGGCTTTGCTCCCTCCAAGGGAGAAGTATTTTGTTTCTTACAATAGCTTGCCATTCATTTGGAGACAGACAGAGAATTGTTACAACTGAATGCTGACGTTGGAGGAAATGTTAGCTTAATTGTTGACACACTCCACCATCTCATCTGCTAGAGCCTAAAACTAGAGCCCACCAGAGTGTGGGGAGGGAAACATCCATGTGGGTGGGGAGGCCCAAGAAAGGAAGTGTTAGGAGGGAGAGGTGCACATTATGAATAGGAAGGACATTCTGGGGAGCGATATTTCTTACAGTCTAATTGCTCTATGTTTTATAGAACCTGATCATTAGGGGATCCTAGGCATGATTCCGCAGAGATGTTCTTGTGAAATAAAGCAAGAGGCTATTAAACAGAAAGTTTAAATATAGCTACAGGGAGACATACTTCCTGACAACTTGACAGATGTCTTGGAGTGACGACTCCTTCCTTCATCGCTAATTACAAAATCATTTGTCTTAAGGAAAGGACAAAAGAGAAGTAATTATGAAAAACATGATTCTTAAGGGATAAAAAGATAACATCAGTTTAAAACACAGAAGCAATCATAACCACTTAGAATCATTATTAGTTTGGTGGAACCAATGACAGGTTGCTTTTTAGAAACCAGAGGGAATGGGGCTCCTGAAGCAGAGGGAAGAAAACATTCAGTTTCTTGTTATGCTAAACTTATCCCCAGACTCCCGAGACTTCTTTGATGAACAGTTCATTAAAATTTCCGACCGCAGTTGAATTTGAGCTAAAATACACAAATGTTTTAATTATACATTCCTTTTTAATTACACTAATGACTTGTAATGTGTTTATGTTGGTTTAGAGTTTAATTTCTTCCCTTAGATTAGGTGGTTGACTTAAGGACTGTGCTTTTCAGTAAAATAGCATGATTCATCAATGTTTGATTATGAATTAATGCCCAAATGCAGAGAAGCTGCTGCCCTTGGAGGGATAGCTCTGCCCATTAAAAATTGCCTCTCCTCTGGGACAGAGCAGATCTTGCCACCTTGCAGCCATAAGGAATGGGAGTTGTGAAGCAGAAGCTGCGACCAGTTCCCAGGTTGGGAATGTTCTAAGGACAGGATAGGGGAGTGGATGAATGGGGAAGGAAAGACCTCACTTAGTCAAAGAGGTTCATTTACCACGGGTCCATTTACATGACGTGGGAAGAGTCAGAGCTAGCCCCTGATGAGGTTGTGAGGGGCTAGCAGTACTCTTCATGTTTCTACCTCCTTCTTGTATTCTCTTTGGGACCTCTCATTTTGAGGCCCTCTAACTTTCTCCCCCAAAGTTACCTCAACCAATTCCAGCATAAAGAATAAAATGTTAATGAACCCTTCCACTCTGATATGTGATTCAATGTGAATATTTATTCCGGCCCAAACTTCAGTATTTATATTTTAAAAGAGGGTTTTTAGATGGCCAATTCTTAACTCCTAGTGCCCTTCTTACAAAGGTAGGGAACTATGGAAACATGCCCCTTTATCTACCTGTCCTGTGCAACAGATGTTGGTGGTCGTTTTCCTTTGCCATCATCCCTCTGCCCTACTCTAATAAAAAATTCCCTTCTTTTCTTGGTTTGTCTAAACCATTCCATGTGGTATGATTGAAGACAAAATCATCAACCCTGCCCCCTCACTATCAGACATGGCCTCATGTGACCCAGGCTAGCCAATCAGAGTATATAGTCCTCTTAGGCACAGAGATTGGTTGGAACTTAGCACATCACATAAGCCAGATCACTCAAAGTTCTTCCTAGGACTTTTTTTTTTTTCTCCAGACCTGTTTTGGTAGGCAGAATAATGGCCCCCCAAATATATCCATATCCCAAACTCCAGAACCTGTGAATATGTTACTTTACATGGCAAAAGGGACTTTGCAGATGTAATTAAATTGAAAGTCTTGAGATGGGAAGATTATGGGGGATTATATGGGTTCTTCTAATGTAATCACAAGCATTCTTATAAGTGAAAGAGGAAGGCAGAAGAGTTAGAGAAGATGTGACAAGAACGGCACAGAGTGATACAATTGCAAGCCAATGGATGCAGGCAGCCTCTAGAAGTGGGAAAAGGCAAGAAGTCCCAAGAATCTTCAGAAAAGAATGCAGCCCTGTTCACACCACGATTTTAACCCCATGGGATCTATTTCACATGTGTGACCCCCAGAACTGTAAGATAATAAATTTGTGGTGTTTTAAGTCTCAAGTTCGTAGTAATTTGTTACAGCAACAATAGGAAACTAATACATCTCTCTAGGAAGGTGCTGTCTCTCAGCTAGGATCTTGATATTCTGAAAACGATCATGTCTGTGGCACGGAAAGACACTATAAAAAATACTGGAGAAAGAGCCATGGGTGCCTGATGATGCTATTTGAGCTGCTTGGTCAACTTGTACTTAAACAGCACCATACTATACTTGCCGGTTGTGTGAGGCAACACATTCTTCACAAAACTCTGGCTGGTACTGGTTTGAGTTGGATTTCTGTCACTAGAAACTGAAGATGTTGGTTAGTAAACCTCCTTAATATCTTTGTAGCAAGTGAAAAATGCAACAAAAACAAGACTTTCTATTAGTTTGTAGTGTTGCAAAATTTCATCTCTGTATACAGGTTGATATAGTTGGATTAAATCAGCAAATGTATTTATTGCAATTTTTATATTCTTGCTATTTTCTCTTCAAAACTGCTTGGAATGTTTCAGAATGTAGGGTGGAGACTGGGTACCATGCTCAAGTGGAAGTAATGATGCCATGCAAAAACTATATTTAGGTACAGATATTTTAGATATCTGAAATTAAACCATTATGACATCTTCCCACTCTGCAAAGATACGTAGCCATTTCGACCAACATTATTTTGTCTAAGCTCTATGCAGTAGGCATTAATCAGAGAAGCCAAGTTGGAAACCATGAATACAAGACATGTCAAGTCTCCTAAATGTTGAAGGAAGGGAATTTAACATAAATACAGCCTGATATAGCAGAGTGAAAATGTTTTACCTGTGGAAGGATTTCCATGTGAAGGGTAAGGGTTTTTTTGCAGATAGGGAGACCAAGTGTAGCACAGAACTTTCTTCACAATCTGGAAAAAATTGGGGTTATCTACAGGGTCTGATTCAGGTATTCCTTTCTTGCCATATGGCAGGGTAAGATGGAGTAAGTTTAGTTAAAGTCAGTTGTACTTATAATATCTAGGCTTTTAGATGGGAATCAAGGGGCCCCAGCTGTAGGAAAGGTGGGGAGTAGTCATTTGGGAACCCAGCTGCATAGACCATTATTGCTCTTCTAAATATTCCTCCTCTTCTGTGTGTGTTGCCATTAAAATTGGACTTATTTGGCAATGGGCTATTCCATATTCATTTCATATAAGGGAAATTCCTTTTAACATATGGATAATCATTCATTCATTAGCATGTATTTGGTTACAGATTTTCCTCTAGAGCAGAGGTTTTGATGGAGTTTGGAGAGATCATTCATTCAAGCTACATTTACTGAGTGGTTGTTACAAGCCAGGCTCTCTGCTATGTGCTGGGAATACAAACAAGAATCAAAGCAAATATGCTTCCTTCGCTTAGGATTTCATGATCTAATGTGAGGGTGGCAAGAAGCTTTAATCGGCAATATTAGACTGAAAAGATTAGAGACAAATGTTTTCTTATTTTCCACTTTTACTGAATACAACCCCACTGTATCTCATCTGTTCTTGGAAATTCCACCCCAGTCCTTCTTGCCACTTTCTAGAACCCTTTCCTCACTTTGCATATAGCACCATCACTCCAGAGTCCATACACACATTTCACAAGAGAAACATAAATGATATTTTCATTTATTTTCCTTTGATTTATTGATAATCTAGAACGATGAAGCAGAAGCAGCTTTCATAGAAACTCAGATCTATGAGGTCCCTAACTACCATTTCAGAGCCCTTTTACTACATCATGGCTGTGCAAACCAACCATACATTCACCCAATCATAGGGTACGTGGACTTCAAACACATGGGCTCTTCTCCAACTTCTACTGAATACAGCTCAAACAACATGGCCTGGCATCCTGGGCTTTCTACAAACTTGGCTTAACTCCTTCTCCAGATTTGTTCCATCACTCAACTACTAATATTATATGGCCTTAATTTCCAGAATAATTTATGTGCTTTCCTACTTGCATGCTTTTGCTCATGCCTTTCTCTTCTCCACAACTTCCTGCCACTTCCATCTTCCTGTAGTGACTTACTAGTAAATCTTCAGTGCATTCTCAAGTCTTTCCCAATCTCACTGGCCAGAAATTTTCTGTAGCAACTTTACTGAACTGTGCTTGCACCAATCAAATGGTTCTCATAGCATTCCACCTTCTATTATAGGCATTTTGTCACTGTCTTATCTCTTCTCAAAGAAGGCAGAGATTCTAACATATATCTGGAGATCCTGCAGTTTCTAGTACACTAAATGCAAGGCATCATAAATATCTGATCAGTGACCAAATGAATTGAATTGAATGTAGATTATTGAAAGAATGGAGAGACCAAATCAAAGCAATGTAGTTGCAAAACAGCCTGTCTGGGGTAGGCTGGCTAGGGCAAAGACTGGAGAGTCTAAAAGGAGCCTGCAAGGGAACCGGTTAAGAGACTTCCACAGATATTCTGGGTGAAGGAGATAAAAGTATACTCTTTCTGGTAGAATTGGGACAAAAAGCAAATGAGTAAATTGTAAAGGCATTTCTATCGAAGACATGGTGCATTGTGAGAGATATAGAAAGAGATTTTTACTTGGGAGACTGAACATGGTAATTCCATAGACAAAATGTACAGACGGTACCTGCTTCCTTGTTGTTGCTTCCTTCCTTGTTGATATAAGGTCTGAGCATTTTTTGGTAATTGCACACTTTTGTTACTTTGCTGAAAGTTTTAGAAATTCTCTGGAGTACAGATATCTGATACCTAAGCTGTTGTCCCCAAGAGCACTCATTCTCTGTGTGGTTGCCTCTGGGCTATCTAAAACCAAGAAGCGAAAGTAGAGTAGGCAGAATCCTAAGACCGTCAACAGCCTCCCAGCGCCTCCACTTGTACTGATTTTGATTACTGTAGTTACCATAAGAGTTGAATAAAAGTTTTCTGCCATTTAAAATTATCTTAACACCTTTGCTGTAGAGCAGGGATAAGCAAACCATGGCCCATGGCCTAAGAATGGCTTTTATCTCTTTAAAGGAATAGTTTCAAAAAAAGTAAAAGAAAAGTAAAAGAAGAACTGTATGCAACAAAGTCCACACCTGGCCCACAAAGCCTAAAACATTCACAATCTGGTACATTGAAAAATAATTTTTCCTAGTATAAGTACTTAAAAATAATTTTTCTAACATTTTATCTAGTTTGTTATTGTTGATATTTGATGGCATTATTCCTCCATACCACCTAGGCTCATCGCTAGCCTTCTTGACCTACACTGGCCAGCTAGAATCCTTGAACCCTGTGTTTATAGCAGTGACCAGCATCTTCCATCTCACAATGCTTATAAACCACTTCTATATTATAAGCAGAGCACTTGAAAATATTTATGCAATAAACAACTAATTTTTCAAGATAGTTATGGTTATACATATGGGGCAGAGGATATCTTAAAATTCTAAATGAAGTACCTTATTTTAGTTATATGGCTTGACTTTCCAATCACAGCAGTCACCTTTTCATAGAGATACATCAAGATAAATAGAGCAATATCCATATTTTACAGTCTATAAAATTCAAATCTTTGCTTAAAAAAAGAGAGTTTACATGCAATGCGTATACCAGCTTGCAAGTTTATTTATCAACATATACTTATGCAATATGTGCATTGTAAAGTTAGGACATCAGTTTTAGGGTCTGGGCAAATATTTACAGCCCAGATCCAAATAGGGGCGAATACCTATCAAAAAATTTTGTTAACAGGCAATTGTAGTTCATAAAAGAAAGTGCTACACAGGGCTAGATCTTCACAACATTGGGAGAGTGGCACATTTCATCTTCAGGAGCTAAGGCTTCATTTCCTGCTCAGAGGCACTTTTTTTTTTTTTTTAAACCTCAGTTGAAGCCTGGAGGTTGAGATCTTCATTCTTTTACCCTACCTCAATAGTCCTACCACATTTTTTAAAAGATGTAAACATTTACTTCTATAGACATGTATATGTTTGATAATTTGTAAAACTTACCTTTTCCAAGAGTGTGTGTAGTTTAAAAACAATCAGAATCTTCATGCAAAGCCATGGGAACTTAAAAGGAATTTAAGGGGGTGCCTGGATGGCTCAGTCCTTAAGCATCTGCCTTCTGCTCAGTTCATGATCCTGGCATCCTGGGATGGAGCCCTGCATCGGGCTCCCCGCTCAGTGGGAAGCCTGCTTCTCCCGCTCCCACTCCCCCTGCTTGTGTTCCTTTTCTCACTTTGTCTCTCTCTGTCAAATAAGTAAATACAATCTTAAAAAAAAAAAAAAAGGAATTTAAGAATATGGTAGGTAGAGACCTTGAAATGCAGTTACATATTCACCTTAGAGCTAGTCCAGGCTGAGGTTGTGATGTAGGGATATAGGTTGGATATAGGGAAAGGCCAGTGAACCTGGCCAGAGAGTGTGGGGCCAAAATCCATGTTGACACAGGCAGGAGTGATAATGCTCTCTGAAGCTAATCAAGAAGTCCATGGAGCGCCTGGCTGGCTCAGTTGGTAGAGCATGTGACTCTTGAGCTTGGTGTTGTGAGTTCAAGCCCCACCTTGGCTATAGAGATTACTTTTAAAAAATGTAAAAAATCTTTAAAAAATAGTCCAGAAGAAAGGTCCATTTTAGAAGGAAGGCGTGGGGTGCCTTGGTACCTCAGCTGGTTAAGTGTCTGCCTTTAGCTCAGGTCATGATCTCAGGGCCCTGGGATTGAGCCAGGTCTCAGGTTCCCCACTGAGCAGGCAGTTTGCTTCTCCCTCTCCCTCTGCCCCTCCACCCACTTGTGCTTTCTTCAAATAAATAAAATCTTAAAAAGAAAAAAAGAAGGAAGGCAAAAGTTATAAAAAACATGAATGGAGATTGGGAATGTCCTATGAGAGCAAAAGAGTTTTAAACCTTGAGAAATGAAAGAGAACATAAGCACATGGAGCCACAAGTGTTTGTCTCAGACACCTCTCGTCTTGTTGGTGGGGAAGGTGTTATCTGAGGTGAGAACATCCCGGACACTGCCCTCTGGGGTTTTGTCCCTGGGACAAGAGGAACCAGGGTTCCTCACATCTGTAGTCATCTGAAGCACATTCTGAAGAGGGGAGTAGGTTCTTGCCACATTGCCACTAGCAACCCTCCCCCTTGCTGGTGTACTTTTAGCTTCAGAAACAGTCTAAGTGGAGAATCATTTTCCATTCCCAAGTAGAATAGATTTTCACTGGGACCAATTTTGAGAAGTCTCTGGAGTTGATTTTTTCCCAAACATGGTATCTCCCCAGAATACTGATTCGGGCCTCAGTTTTGACACATAGAGCTAGTATTCTAGGTAAGAATCTGGTTTGGAAGACATTACACATGACTCTAAGGCCCAAACAAATCCACTCCAACTTCTTTTTTTTGGTTTTGTTGTTGTGTTCAGAAGACATGCATTAGGACAGAGTGAAGTATTTCAACATCATAATGCCCATAGTTATCCAGCATTAAATCCCCCAAATTAAGGGATGACTTAACAGGGATGATTAATTCCCACTCTAGAATCCCCTTAGAACTAGAACTGACACTATATTCAGCATTATGTGGACTCCACTGATGGAAAGTACCTGAGTCAGGAACTCCACCCCAACATGTATTTCCCAGGGTAGGCCAAAAGATGCTACTGTTGAAGCAAGCATCAAATATCCTAGCCTACCAGATTATGGGAAATTAGCTCAAGGGATTATGTGGAGATACCATCCAGGCAGATACCTACATCCAGTTCAGTGGACAAAGAAGTGATAAATAATGGTATCTTTGGCTATTTATAGTGTTCAAGAATGCCTGATAGGCTGCCTTTCACTTTTTACTGCCAAAGAGATGAATACATAGAAGCAAGGAGTATAAGGGTGATTACCAGGGGCAAAGAGGTGGAAAAAATGGGGAGATGCTTGGAAAGGGGTACAAAGTTGCAGTTTAATAGGATAAATAAGTCTAGAGATCTGATGTACGGTATGCTGACAACAGCTAATAATACTATATTGTATACTGGAATTTGCTAAGAGAGTAGGTTTCAGGTATTCTTACCACATACACACACAAAAAATGGTAATTATGAGAAGAGATGAATATGTTAAGTATCTTGACAGTAGTCATCATTTCACCATATATATATATGTATGTCAAATCATCATGTTTTATGCTTCATATATATACATTTTTATTGAAAAATAGAAAAGATCAATGACAACAGAAAAGGAAATGGTATTGAGTCAGTGTAAGTAATCATTAAATGAATGACTTTTATATGAAGAAAAAATCATGAGGAAGGTAGAGATTCTGAAGGGCCCCTCTCCCTGGTAGAGTTTGCATGTTTGTGGAGGGTTCACCCAGGGACTCCAAGTGAAGTTACCCAGGATCTAGTCATAGATCTATTAGACTCACCCAGAAGGGTTTGGCATTGATAGCTACTTGCACAAGATGTAGACAAATATAAACTATAGAGCATATTGTCTTTGATCCACCAACCTGGAGACAGAAGCACTCTGAGCAATTCTGTGAATGTGAGGCAGGATATATAAATTCTGTAAAACTCCCAAGATCTCAGTCACTTCAACCTATAGAGAGCTCTCAGAGACCTTCCCAGAAAAGAGTTGTGTTTATTGAATCTCAACAATCAGAGAGCTAGAACCCTACAAGTTAGCTGTCCCTGACAGAACTTGTGGTATAGTTTGGTGACTGTCTCCTTCCTGGCCAGGCTGATGGGCATGGTGCTCTTACTCTGAGCCGTTGGGCTCAGCCAGAGCAGGACGCTCAGGGAACAACACTGGCCCGGGAAGCCTGGTTTGTGGTACTTCTGGCACTTGGATGTACAAACAGTTGTGTCCAAAGAGGATGCCTTTACATTTAATGAATACCTTATATTTCAGATCAATATATATTTCTTTACATACACTGATTTTTTATTTTATAATCTTTATAATTACCAATGAGGTATAAATGTTTAATATCTTTTATTTTTATTTTTTAAAAGATTTTATTTGTTTATTTGAGAGAGAGAGAGAGCACAAGCAGGGGGAGCAGCAGAGGCAGAGGGAGAAGCAGGCTCCCTGCTGAGCAAGGAGCTCGATGTGGGGCTCGATCCCAGGACCCTTGGGACCATGACCTGAGCCAGAGACAGGTGCTTAACTGACTGAGCCACCCTGGTGCCCCTATTAATATCATTTTTAAATGGGCAATTGAGGCTCAGAGTTATTAAATATTCTGTCCTTGATTACACAAAAATGAAGGAAAATTAAGGAAACACACGTCAATACCTCTATATTAATAGTGGCCCAAAATGCAGATGTGGTACTTGGCCCCCATTCTCATGATAATAAAATGACAATAGTTAACAGTCACTGAGTACTTATCATTTGTCAGGCATGTGCTATGGCTTTTCTTGTGATGGTGGAAAGTATCTGATTATCTCGTTTATCATGAAGTATTAGCCATTGAAAATAGCTTCATGAAGTCTTGCTCTCAGACCTCTTTCCACTTTAAAAGAGATATATAGGGAAAGAAATGTGTAACCTAAAGGAACAAATGACTAACTGTGGAATTTTAGGCCTTGTAATAGGTAGTACAAGAAAACTTTTTAACTCAAAGATGCTTTGACAAACCATTCTTTTTCTTCTACATTCCACCAAATCAAGGGGTTGGTTTTCCAGCCCTAGTTTTAGCTGCAATGACCTTAAGGCAAAAGCAGATCTAAAGAAGAGGTTGGTAGATCAAAGTTCTTCAAAAGGCTTGGTATACATAGATTGAAGTAGCCCAAATCCAGTTATTGTAATGTCTAAAATTCCACTATTGGAAATTAATTTCTTGGACTCTCCAATTAATTTTATCTCAGAATTCAAATATTCTGAAAGGTCATATGCATTTTAGATATTATCAATTATACTGTGGTGTGAATGAGCTTATTGTTTATTGGTTCTGCAAGTTAGTTGAAAGGCTTCTCCACTGAGAAGTAAAAAACAACAAAAATGTAGTTGACTGAAATCTTTAAACAAGCCCTCAAAGGGAGGACTTATAGGACTATAGTGGCCTGCATGATGAATTCTGGAAGTGGTGGCAGTGAGGAGTGATGTAGATGAAGGAAGTTCTGGATGTTCAGACCTAAATAGGCCACAGGCAGGAGTAAGGGAGGACAGAACACAGAGTCCACTGCCATGAAACCTACGTTTAAACTGTAGCTCTGCTGTTTTTTTCCTATTTGGACCACTTCCTGGATCTCTGTTTCTTCAAGTCTAAAGTGAGAAAAAGTAATGATTTGGAGGGAGGGGAGATTATTGTTTGGATGAGGTCAGATACTATGTTTGGAAGTCATTTGGGGAGTGTAAAGTACTATACAGATATTTGTAGGAGTCACTGAATGATGAGGACCAGTGAGAGTATCCATGGTGGTGAAGTTGACAGACTTGGACAAGGTTTTAGTCTTGATGAGAGAAGCAGCAGGTAATCTGAGAAATTGATGCTGGCCAGCTTATGGATTAACTTTTCCATACTGATATGAACTCACACAAATCACATATCGGTAGCCTGTAGAAAACCAATGCAGGCCAATGGAAGCATGATGTTCAAACTCTGGAAGCTTTGAGCATCCCTTGTGTGTGTACTAGAAGAGTGTTTATAGAAGAGAACCCTGATCTTTAAGGTGACTGACTGCACTAAACCTCAGCTTCAAGGTGACTGCTGTTTGGAATAAATGACTTGGAAACAATGTTTAGAGAACCATAGCCCCTGAGAAGATTCCTCTTACCCTCTTTCCTTCCATATAATGTGTCTGATTGGGCGAAGAGGTAGGAAACCTAGTTTAGATATTCCAGGTACTGATTTTGCATCAAGACCTGTGCCAGTGGTAGATACTATATCCACAGAGGAAAGAAATCCAGCTGAAAATTAACTGTGATTCAGAATGTGCAGCATCTTGTCACTAAATGGACTTGACACACATGTGTTGTCTGATGGCCAACTTTAATTCATGCTTTTTGAATTCCTCTTCAGGATTAAAGTCAGCATCATGTTACTTCTCCTTTTTGTTATAGAATCTCCCCCATTTCCAGGTAACAGAGTCTGCTGCAATGTGTTGGCAGGTGGACTTGTGTGATCAGTAGATGAGCTGACCTGACTCATGGGCGTCACTGGGCAGAGGACATGCCATCCATGTTGGGTTGATCTGTGGTCTCTGTTGTCTTCCAGTAAACACCCAGGCCTCATAAATCTCAGATTTGCATCTGCCATCCAAATTTTAATGCTATTTACTGTAAGTGCAGCCTCAGGAGGTGGGGGATTTTAGGTTTAAGTATGCCCAGATGATATGCTGTGTGGCATAGTCTAGTATATAAAGAATGATATCCAAGTGTCTGTGTTGCTCAAAAATACAATTTAAACTAAATTATATTCCTTCCCACCCCCATTCCACCATCCCACACTCATGTCTGCAGTCCAGAAAGCAGTCACACTTGAAATAGAAGCAAATAAAATCAGAGACTCAATCAAAGTTTCACATCTTGAGAAGAGTCATATGGGACCATGAACTAGAAATTGTTCTCATCTGCTTAATAGGTAGATGCCAAGGACCTTTTCTTACCTCTGTCTCT
The DNA here is from genome assembly GCF_037043125.1 of Eumetopias jubatus. Lineage (NCBI taxonomy): Eukaryota > Metazoa > Chordata > Mammalia > Carnivora > Otariidae > Eumetopias > Eumetopias jubatus. The sequence continues at coordinate 34,886,059 of NW_028274822.1, forward strand.
GTCAGAGCCTGGGGACCCCAACATACTGATGCCCGAAATAAACCTTTGAAAAAAAACAAAGCCTCCCTCCCTCCCTCCCTCCCTTCCTCCCTTCCTCCCTTCCTTCCTTCCTTCCTTCCTTCCTTCCTTCCTTCCTTCCTTCCTTCCTTCCTCCCTCCCTCCCTCCCTCCCTCCCCTCTCTCCTTCCCTCCCCTCTCTCCTTCCCTCCTTCCCTCCTTCCCTCCCTCCCTCCCTCCTTTCCTCCTTTCCTTTAGTTTTTTCACTCTGCAACAAGAGATTAGACATAATATAAGAAAACAGGAAGGCAGCATGCTGAAATGCATCAGTTCTGAAATAAAACAGAACTGAGTTCAAATTCTGTGTTGACTCTCATAAGCTCTCTAATCATTAGTAAGTTATAGAGTATCTGAATGTCCACAGGATAAGCCTGCCCATTAAATGGGATTAAGAACATTTGCCTCACGGTGTTGGTCAGTTTGTTATCCAGAGCCAAAGTAGGGGAAGCATTTTATGTATTTGGCACTCATAACTTACATGTTTGACAAATAGGAGCTGTAACCATAGCACATATAACGGCCCAGGAGGTGAAGTGAATTAGCCTAAACACATGACTCAGAATTGAAAAAAAAATTAGCCTTGAAGCCAGATCCCCTAAGTGGGCAAGGCATGTGAAGGAGAAGTGGTTACAACAGATAAACCCCCCACACACACACAGAGAAGGGAGTAATTTGCCTTCACACTAAAATGGAAGTAATTAATACTGGCCAATATCATTCACTTTTCCAGACCTCATCTTTACATAATGCCAACCTCTCTCTGTGTCTTTACCTGCTGCCAATATGGGGATGTGGATGCATCAGGGCTGATACTGCCCTCTTGCTCTATGGGTCTAGGCCATGGTACCTAAGACAAAGTTCAGACTAAGGGAAATGATGCAGAGGCCAAGAAAGATTTTTGTTCTCCATGTATTCTCCCCCAGAGAGTCTCTCTTCTCTTTTAGTAGATTCCTTCGCCCTCCTCAGAGCCCAGGTCATTGCCTACTAAGTGCCTAACTGCCTACTTCACATTTTCTCTTTTGCGTCTTTTCATTCCCCTCTCTCCATCCTAACTGATCAATCCCTTGGTCCATTCTTTCAAGGAAAGTCATTCCAGCTAACCACAGCCAGGTGTTTTATCTCTGATGAAGTTCTCTCTGTTCACCACCAACACATTTCTTCTTTAATTCTGACCTGTAGAATGGTTTGAATCCAAAGATTGGAAATTCAAAACCTTGGCTGGAGTCCATAAAGAAGTTCTTGAGGCAAGGGAACCTTTGATGCCTCTCGATCATTCTCTACATGCTCTTCTATAGTCAAGAGAGCAGACTCTGGTCCTAAATGAAAATAACTCATCAGGCGAATGGTGAAAAACTAATCAGGGTTTAAACATTACTATCATCTCCACATCTTAAAACTAGACTATAGGGTAGAATGGGCAGTAAATGTGTGGAGAACATTTTGCATAATGTAAAACTAGAGAGGCATTAGATATAAAACTTATGAACTTGGCTCTCTACACCAGCTACCAGTGTTATAATGCCAGCTCTGTAACTTCCTAGGTGTATGACCTTGTACAACTTATCTCTCTCTTTGCTTCTGTTTCTTCATATGCAAAATAGGAAATAATCTCACTTGCCTGACAGTGTGGTGTTAAAAGAATTGTACTTTCACAGTGCTCAGAACAATAACCCAAATCATGATACTCAGTTAGACTTAGTTTTTATTATCAGTAATGGAGTCCAGTGTTTTCAACATCAGGTAGACTATGGTTTGAGCCTTGACTCTGTCATCTATGAGACTACGGACAAGTTACTACCCTTCCTGTGCCTCAGTTTCCTCATCTGTGAGAAAGCAGTAATAATGATATTCACCACCTCTATGGAGAAGTTGTGATGATTAAATGAGATAATTACTCTACATTGCTTAGTACAGTGCCTAGCACAGAATATATGCACAGTAAGAGTGACTACCAATTATTAATGAACTAGACTGATGTCGCACAGTGAACACAGTATCTACCTTTAGGACAATCAGCCTTATTCCACTCATTAAGACCTGTAGCAATGACACATTTCAGACCAGCTCAATTCACCCTTTTTTGTAACCTGCTTGACCAAACAACACGGGCTTCCCCTAATCCTGGTTGTGACTATTCCACATTGATTTATATTGCACTTGTTTACATATAGTTAATCTCTCCTAGAAGGAAGAGACCATCATATATACTTTTTTTTTTCTTGGTCCCACAATTTGGCAGAATATCCTGCAACGAAGTAGGTAGATATTAGCCCCTTAAATTCTCCCTTGGTTGCCATCAATTTTCTCCTCCATAGCTGTTTATTCTGCTGCTGTTTCAGTGGCATGCTCTAAACATGATTAACAGCCCTTTCCTTTTAGTTATGAGCACAGTAACTTCTCAGTGGTACATGGGAAAGGCACATGGGAAAGGTAGGCTCCTTCAGGTACCTCAATCTTCTTTTTTCCTTCCTTCCTTTTTTTTTTTTAAATCAGATAGCCTGAACCAGAAGTTTAAAAGCTGGCTTTAGTCCCAGGACAGAGCAGAGCTCAGTCCCCAGGGTCTGTGCTTTTGCCAGTAAAGTTCTCCATGGATCTGATCAGTCCTGACACTGATTTCTTCTCCTTGCCTCAAAGTGACTGATTTCTTCAGAAAATGGATGTCTGTAGGAGTTAGGACAAAATGTCTAATAACCAGTTCAAATATTGCTACGGGAATATTTTGACTTCTTCAATTTACTGAGATCTCTCAAGGCTAGTTCTTGCCTGTAACATTTATTCCCGTACCATATTTGTTTCCCCCCCCAAAATTTGGAGTTCTGTCATCACTGTAGTCTGAAATTCTTTGTAATTTCTCCAGTTGTTGCAGTCCAACAATGATGGTTTTTGTTGGATGAACTCAAACTTTTTCCGAATACAAATACAATAGACCTATGCACTCATGGTAAAAAAATCTACTCTTGGTACTAGTGTAAGATAATTCTACTTTAGGTATAGTTGGAGAGGGCAATAATAAGTCTCTTATAGAGGTCATCAAACAAAACCCAAGTATAATCTGTGATCCCCTGGAGTTCAGTCTTAGCATGTGTTGGACTCAATGAAATACCACTCAGCAACAAAGAGTAATTTAAATGTGATTTCTGTCCTTAATTTGAATTTTCAAAGACCATAAAAGAGTTTACCCCTAGTAACCCATAGCAATCTTTCATAAAATTCCTTTACCTCCAAGTTTGCTAACAGTTTGCCAAAATGGCAGAAATGGATAAAAGTGTTAGTTAGAAGGGTAGAAAAATGGAAACCCTGTAAAAGTGGAGACAAAAATTTCCCTAGAATGTGGGGACACAGAGGAAGGATAGAGGTAAACATGGTAATACTGGCAGTATTCCCCAATCAGCATAGTTTTATCATTATTCTGCATTATTTATAACAACATGGAATACTCCCCCAACATGTGTACACACTGTGCACACATCCCAGAGGGAAATCTCATCAAAACTAAGCGTTGTTACTGATTGATTGGTTTAGTAAGTGGAAGCATGTATATCCTCTATGGTTGTTTTACTGTATGAATGTGATTACACAGTTTCATGATCGATACACCTGGGAGGGGAAATGAGGTATTTATTCATTCATCAATTTATTTTTATTCATTCATTCATTCTTCTACTCATTCTCTAAAGAAATTCTGTTAGATATTTACCAGAAGCCAGGTACTTTTGTAGTCACTGGGGATTTAGTGCTGAACAAAATAGCAAAGATCCTGCCCCCATGAAGCTTACATTTGTTGGGAGGAGGAGTGACGGTAAACAAATATAATGTAATGAAATGCCATGAAGAGCAGGGTAAATGGACAGAGAGAGAATGGGGTGCTGTTTTACATGGGGTGTCAGGGAAATTTTCTCTAAAGAAGTAACATCTTTGCAAAGACCCAAAATGAAGAGAGAAATGAGATTGGTGGCAAGATAAATGGGTTGTGGGAGGCACCCAATAAGCCAGCATTGTTTTTTAATACCTTCATTCCATTTATGAATGGAATGCTTTTTTGCTCTTTTTCTTTCTTCTTCTTTTATTATTTTTTTTTTTTCTTAAGAAATCCTGTGCTTCCTGAAATGTGAAATAGGTGAAGGAAAATACAGTCCGGGACCATTAATTGTGCTTTCTTATTGAGTATATAAATTTGATGTCAAACAGGCCTGGCTGAATGGTATATATTTATTTCAAAAATATCATTTCTGTGAGGCATTGCTGCATCATCCTATTGATTTAGGGATTGGTGTGATTGTGCCTGATGCTTTTATGAAAGGCAGGCTATTAACAAACTAAATTGAAAAACTAGTGAGTCTGCCTTTCCGGGCCCAATCCAGCATGCTGCCCATGTGAGGCTTAAATGGGAAAATACTGTAAAAAGACTTATTTTAATGCAACCGACTCCTCATTGCAATCCATAAACCTTATTTGCTGTGAAGAAAAAAAAAATCCTACAAGATAGAATTCTCATGCTCGGGCAGAAATCTCCCTCTGGTTTCTCTCCCAGGCATGGCAACATTAATCTTTTCATTTCAGAAGCTGACTCTCTTTGACCTTGTTGGACATTAGGATTAAAATCTTCTGTAAAACAAGGTAGCTTTAAGAGAGTCAGAGAAACCTTGGATGCTAATGCATAAAGCCCCTGGAGGTGTCAAGGGATTGAAGTTTCTACCCAGTTCCTGGTGTGGGACTGGATGATTAAAACTAGGGTGTGAAGGCTGGAAGTCATTAGGTTTATGTAGCTTGTCCTCCTTGTTTAACATGCAGAGAGAAACTGAGGCACCAGTAAGGGGTAACACTTATTTACTATCACACAGCCAAACTAGTAGCAGAACTTACATCCCAGAGCTCTTTCCAACCAGTCTTACTGTTACATTTCAGTTTCCATGGCCCCTGACTCATGGAGGATGATCCAAGTGAGTGTTTGATAAGAATTTGAGTCCTAAGTACAACAAAATGGTTATGTGAACTCACAGGAAATAAATGGACTTGGATTTTTAAGAGGAAAGAAGGGTGATGGCTCTTCTCACCTGCAACATTGTGAGCCTGTCTCCCAACTCTGTTCCTCTGATATCAAATGGCTTTGATGCTATTTGACACCAGAGGGGGGTTGCCGTGAAAGGATGCAATGCCACTGAACACTTTTCAATCATTACAAAGCTTATGCATCACTTTTTTTTTTTTAAGATTTTATTTATTTATTTGACAGAGAGAGAGAGACAGCGAGAGCAGGAACACAAGCAGGGGGAGTGGGAGAGGGAGAAGCAGGCTTTCCGCTGAGCAGGGAGCCCAATGTGGGGCTCAATCCCAGGACCCTGGGATCATGACCCGAGCCTAAGGCAGCCGCTTAACCAACTGAGCCATCCAGGCGCCCCACTTATGCATCACTTTTTGTGATAGAGCTAAAACTTAGATATCGAATGGAGTTGTCTTTTAGAAAATCTGTATTAGAGGAAATAATTATTCCACAAATGTGTACTGAAAACCTGATGTGTTCTCAAGCCTTCATCATGCTATTCATGAAGTTAAAAGAGATAATGTAGTCTCTGCTTCCTGCTTTAAGGGCCCCATGCTCAGCTGGAAAAGGATATGAAGGACCCAAATACTAGGAAACGGACGAGTCTGGCTGTGTGCCTCATGGTCTGGGAACTGGAAAGGACCAGGGAGAAAGAAATGGTGAACAGAGCGACATGGAACTTCTCCCATGGATGAGTTTATGTGACTCCCTCTGTAGTGTTCTGCTTAAGGGTTATCTGGGGATGAGGTAAAAGTCTATATAAAACCACCACCACATGTGGCATGTGGCATGTGGCAACCAGTTAGGCTAACATTGTTCTTCCCTCCCTCCCTCTTTCCCTCCTTCCTTCCTTCTTCCCTCCCCACTCCATCCCTTCCTTCCTGCTTTATTTCCTTCTCCTCCCCTTCTTTCCCCCTTTTTTCCTTTCTTTCTGCATACTTGACGATCATTGTCTACAAAGTCACTTCTGGAAATAGAAGTCTCTTTGAAAGAAAGGTATTCCAAAGGCAGCATGGAAACCTTTTTTTATTACATTAAGAGACATATGTTCTTTCTGGAAAAGGGAAAGCAGCACAGTAAATGGCAATTCTTCCCTGAGGAAAAACACATTTTGGAGATGTGCCTGTGCTCAATTTCTCATTCTTCAAAAGTTGGGTGACCTTGGGCTTCCCTGCTGTATGTGACCCTGGCCCTGTGGATTTGTTTTGGTGATCTGCAATGAGTATATGCTGGTCCGTTACCCTGCATTTTGTTATACTCTGAAGTTAAACTTCATTAAAACAGGAAACTCTCTGAGTTTCTCTCATGTTCCCTCACAGAATCTTTGTTTTACACACTCCCAATATATCCTCCCTCTCTGCTTTGTGTCCTTCTCTTTTCCTACCTCCTGCAACACACACTCATTTCTACTTGCTAAAATCTCAAATGACTTCCAACTAGACAAAAAGAAATCCTGTTTCTATGCACAGACAGCCTTCAGACTGATGGCCCCATTACATTAGCATACAATAAAAGCCAGCAGGGGGTGCATTGCCATGCTGTTATCCTGGGTCTCTGTGCCTCAGGGGGCTGGGAAGGTTCCCAGGGTGCAGCTCCTCTCTCTGGTAATGAGGCAGTTGCGCACTTTGGTGACAGCTCCTCAGCCCCAATGGAAGCTGCAGTCTTAGTGAAGGGAGAGGGGAGAGGTCGTCACCATGCGTCCTGTGATCTGATACGGGCTTCCTAGTTTCACTGGCTTCCTTAATCTCTCCCTTCCACGGACCTAAGAACTGCTGAAAATTCTAAACTTTTGTCTCCATAATAAGTTAGGCGGTTTTTATTGTAGGGAACACTATTTCTAGAACTTTCTCATTAAAAATACAAAGGGTAGTTAATGAGACATATATAGTGCTCCATCTACTTGCCAATTCTCTATGAAAAGATGGGGGACAGAGGTTATAGGAGAATTAAAATTGGGTTCCATCTTTTGGCCATGAAAATAGTTTTTCAATCTAATAGTACAACACATTGCCAGTATTCCCCCTGCATTGTTCTAATGCCTGGCGTTGCTTGCTGAAGCCAGGACTTCAATACCCAGAGTTCAAGTCCCTTCTGGACCCATGCTGAGACACAAATAGAAACTCTGCCTGGGCCATGAACTCAGGTGGGCCTCTTCCACTAACACTGGGGACCTGTAGCTGCATCATTGCCATCATCTCTGAAGCTAGATCCTTCACTCCAGCCTTCACTGGTATGGAGACACCAGAGCCACTATGCTTGCCAAATGGTGATTAACTAGTTCTTTGTTTAAACTTGCTGTAAAGGAGTGTGTGGAGGAGGGTGAACTGAACACAGTGCATACATACACCCTTCCTTCTACCTTGCTAGCACCCAGAGAAAACAGAGCAGAGAAGTGGGCAAGTTCCATTCCCCCCCCCATATGATACTGCCATTGTTTTCTCTCCAGAGGGGGGTAGTGGACAGAAATGAGAGGTTAATAGCCCACAAAAAGGGACTGTCAACCCCATATAGAATTAGGACAATTGATATGCAGGCCTTTTTGTGATAAAATGTCATGTAACTGTATACCACCTCAAGTTCCTTGCCTAAAAATCTACCTTCTGTGCCACAGTCAATTCTGGTCTGAATCCATCCTCTGCAGACACATGCAGATTCCTTGAGGCCATGTAGTCTTACAGCCTCTTCTTTATGAGAAGTCACTGACTGCTGGATTACAAATCACTACTTAATATGGTATTAAAGCTCCCCAATCGACCAACTTCTAACTAGAGAAAAAGAATGTTTAAATAAAAGCAGGGAAGATTGTGGTTGGATAGGGTAGATGTCCCTGACCACAGATGGGGTTCAGGTCCTGAGGAGGACAACTTAGATAGGCCATAAGGTCCCTGCTGTCAGACATTCTCAAGAGGAAAACTGGTCATCATATGTGCAGGCTGGGTTGTTCCCATTGGGGCCCAAGTCAGGCATCTTAAGGGTTTCATGATCTTGAGGCCCTCCCTCATGAATCTGTTCCTCCATTGGTCCCAGAGGGTGACTTTTGATCGTTAAAATGTTTTCTTTAGTGTTTTTAAAAAAAATGATTCTTATATCCATCTCCTCTTACCACGGTGCTTGGGGGTCTGACCGTTGCTACCCCATACCTAAACAATTGCAATAACCTCCTCACAGGGTTCCCTACCTTCCAGCCACAGTCCGTGCTGCTGCTAGACCAATGTTCCTACCAGAGCACTCTGGAGACTTCCTTCCTTAAAACACATCCATGATCCCATGTGTGTTATTAAATGGAGTCCAAATTCCTAGGCTAGGCATTCAGGGCCATCTGCTATATAGACTCAAAATTATTGCCTTTAGGGGCACCTGGGTGGCTCAGTTGGTTAAGCAGCTGCCTTCTGCTCAAGTCTTGATCCTGGAGTCCGGGATCGAGTCCTGCACTGGGCTCCCTGCTCAGCAGGAAGTCTGCTTCTCCCTCTGACCCTCCCCCCCCCCATGCTCTCTCTCTCTCTATCTCATTCTCTCTCTCAAATAAATAAATAAAATCTTTAAAAAAAAATATTGCCTTTATTCTCTTACTGTGTCCCTGATTAGGCAGCACTAAAAGGTCCCACCTTCTAGTGTACACCTGGCATTTCTTCTACTTTTATGCAGCACTTCATAGTAAGAGAGAAAAGATAATGATATAGTGGAATGACCACTAGATTAGCATTGGACAGATGAGTTTGAATACTATTTCTGCTACTACCTTGCTCTGTAACATTTTCTTAATTATTTAATATTTTTCTGAGGCTGCTTCCTCAATTTTAAGAGGGGATAATAATTGTTATTTTGTTTCTGTGTGGATTCAGAAGCTAATGAATATAAATTATCTCATACATAGTAGGGGCTTAATATATTGTATTTATAATTCTGCTTTCACTCTTTTTTTTAAATATTTATTTATTTATTTATTTGAGAAAGAGAGAGAGAGAGCATGAGCTGAGTATGGGGAGGAGGAGAAGCAGGCTCCCCACTGAGCAGGGAGCCTAACACAGGGCTCGATCCCAGGACCCTGGGATCATGACCTGAGCCAAAGGCAGACGTTTAACCAACTGAGCCACCCAGGCACCCCTACTTTCACTCTTTTATATTCCTTCTGATACAGCCAACCTGTCATTGAGGGCCCTGTTTAGATTTTACTCACTGCATGGAACTTCTCTAATAGCACTGACCCTGGTTGGCTTTTCTTTCTTCTGAAATCTTTTAGTCTATTTTAAATACACTTACTGAGCACTTAGTTCTTTGTATTAATTACCTTCTCATGAACATACAGTCTGTATATCCAACAGGACTGAGAGTAACTATCTCCTGTGTCTGTCTTCCCTCCTGCCCCACCTAAGGGAGCTGTGCTGCATTGGTTCTTGAGCCAGTCTCCAGTGATTCAGAAAATTCTTAAGTTGTTCTGACCCTCCATGCAGTAATCACCTTCCCTGTTAATATGACCCAGATGTCTCTAGTATTTCCAGGTAAGCTTCTTGCAACTATGACCCTAACCTATCAAACCATAGGTGAAACCAGATGCTCCCCAATGCATTTCCTCCTTTCTCAAAGGCTCTTGTTTTCAGTTTGTTTGAACTTGAATTTTCAAATTTGGTATCCCCCAGTTCTTGCAAATATGCTTGAGTCAAAGCTCATTTGTATGAATCCTTGTTCTGGGACCTGCCTGGTAACCCAGGTGTTGTGTAGGAATGAAGACCAGCCTGTGAAGCCTAGCTTAATGACCTGGGCTGTGCTGCCTAGGAAGACATTCCTCTCAGGGGCTGCCCCAGTGTTCAAAGATCAACAGCTGTCCAAAGCCCTTATTTCTGCACTCTTACCATCTGTGGACATCCCTTCTGTGCCAGGCTAAGTTCTCATGCTGGTTGTGATCTACACTGGAAAGAGAGGATGTAGCCACAATGAGTGCTAAACCTTACTCTTTGTCACCCTGCCTCTAATGCTGTTTGCTAGGCAGATCTAGTCACTGGTGCCACTTCCCAACTACTTCATTCTACTTGGGTGAGTGCACTGTGTGCTGCTGACCACCAAATCCAAGACACAAGGTGTCATGTTCTATAGGGTGGGGCATCACAGTGTCTCCACCCCTACCCAAGAACTTTTGCATTTCCAGCCACAGATGGGAGGATTTCTAAACAGAGACCGTCTGACTACTAGACTAATTAAGCAAAATGGTATAATGGAAGACCCAGACATGCAATTATAAACTCATGGTAGCTCGGGAAGCCTGGATTATGTCTGAGGCAGCTTTGTGGCAGGCAGGCAGGTGGACAGTCTGGATTATGCCCGAGGCGGCTTTGTGGCAGGCAGGCAGGTGGACAGTCTGGATTATGCCCGAGGCGGCTTTGTGGCAGGCAGGCAGGTGGACAGTCTTCAGAGCAGGAGCACACGACTGCCCCTGACATTCACTGTTCTGTGACCTTGGGAAAGTCAGTTATCCTTGTGAGGATTAATGAGTTAATCACAGGAGAAGTACTTTGAGATCATTGGCTGACAGGTGCTGTATAAGTACAAAGTATTATTATTAAAATGTCACTGTGCTGCTGCATTTGTTCTTGAGGGCACAGAGGCAGGAATGACAGCCCGGGGTGAGTGGATAAGGATTACGTAAAAAAAGAAGTAGAGTTCTGCCATGGAAAGTTCTTTCTGCTAACACTACTCCTCCTCACCTCCACCCCCACCCTGCAATCTTCTGACTTATCTCTGGACAGAGGCAAGTTTTCTTTTCCTAAAATAAACTGTGCAAAACAGTTTTAGCCAGAGGCTCTATGTCCGTAGATCTTCCTGGTCCTTAGGATAGCCTTGGAAGTAGAGGCCAGAAAAACTTACTTTAACATCTCCAACACCCGCATCTTTCTCCTAACAAACCGAGAAACTTTCCTCTGGCTTTTCTCACACATGAACAGAAATAAAATATGAAGAGAATTGGTAAGCCTGGGGTCTCAAACAGTAATGGTAGAAATTCAAACTCCCTCTGTTAACAAAATCTTCCATCTTCTATTTTTCATTTTTCGTTTATCTTTATTCCTGGAAAAAAGAGACTTTGGAATAAATAAGGTATTGTTTATGAAAAATCCTAACACATAGTAGATACTCAACAAAATTGATGAATGAGTGGTTCGTATTCAGTCAGCCTGGGTATCAAAATTCCCAGGCATATCAAGCTATCAAAAAATCAACAAATATTTATTAAGTGCTAATCCTTTGTGATGCTCCCCTAAAGAATATCTTTTGTTTTAGGGGAGGCATGATTCAAGAAATTGATGAATCATGCTGAACCTTGAAGCATGTGGGAACATTTGCCTGAGGAAAAGGCATGCCTCTATTAGGGAGAGGGTTTCATGGTGAAAAGATATTATCAGTGATCAGACAGCAGGAAACTTGTATTTGAGGAAAGAGGAAAAAACAAGTCAGGGGACAAAACCTACAGCAAATAAGTATTTAGAAAGGGTCTCAATGCATAAGAAACCAGGTGAGATTTACGAGGAGATCAAAGGTGGATTGGGCTATACCCATCTGTTACTGATTACCAGGAGGAGTGTTTCCAACCGAGAGGTAGAGGGGCCCCCGGTGGTCTTTCTTAGCCCCAGTTGTGGGCCAGGGAGTCAGAGGGGGGGTTAAAGTAGTTGGTGTTGTTTTGTTGTTATTTTCTTAAAATGAGTACATTTTGGGCTCTATAAAAGGGACAAAGACACCCAGAGGAGTCGCTGCCTAGCATTGCATTTTCATCCTTTCAGGACATCTGGAAAGCTATAGCCAGGTCTTGCCTGAGAAGAAAGTCCAGTTCCAAGGAGGAGGAGGAAATCCTCTTCTCATCATTGGCTGTTTTCCATAGTAAGGACATCTTGTGGAAGATCAAACCTTAATCAGGCATAGGGAGAGGGCAGGTTGCACAGCTCTGGAAAGTAACAAGGCTGGCCGCTGAGATTTGACATTCAGAACCAGAATGTTACCTATGCAGGCTCTAGGTAGGACAGAGAAATAGTTCTTTATTAAGAGATTTTTTTTTTTAATTATTGCCTTAGCAGCATTATTATTCTCTATGTAACTTTCCTTGGGAACATTTTAAGACTTTCTCAAAGAGAGAAACAACTACATGAGTGGATAGTAAGACAGAAAAATACCCTCCTTTTATGAAATAAGTCTCCTCATCTCCTTATTGAATCCCTCTGCATCCTCTTTCCTCTCCTCTATCAACCAGGTGAACTCTCTGTAGACCTAGGTTCCCCACAAACCTCTAGGAACTTGTCTTTTTCAACTAACCTTCCACCCCAAAAAGAACCCCTTCCTCATTATCATTTGGGCCTCATGTTCTCAACACTGTACTATATGATTAACTAACTTCATCAACTGATCTTTGCTAGGATATTAACAGCCAGTAATACCTCACCTTCCTCATAGCGATTTTATTTTAAAAATCATATCAATATGTTTCTCTAAAGGGGAATACAATGTGGGAATCTTAGAAGCCCATGGAGGGCCAGTACAGCAGATATTTAGGGTAGACACAGCCACTAACCTTGGCTTCTCAGCAACTACTATTGATAGAGGGACCACATTAGCAGCAAAAACTTTATAACCCACTCTCTTAAAATACACACATAGACTGAGTGCCTGGTTAAATGACACTTGGAAACCACACAGCTGATCGGTAGTAGAGCCGGAACTCAAGCCCAAGTTCTGAATGTGACTGGAGCCATATCCGTAGCACCAGGCTGTTCTGTAAATCCCATTCTGTACTTGTCTTGCTGTGAGAGCACACACAGAAAATGCTCAGGCTCTGGGTTTCTGTTTCACACCCTGTAAAACAGTAGTTGGATTAATGGATCTTTGAAAAAAGGAGGGGCTCTTTCAGCTTTTCAAGGATTCTTACTTTGTGTATGTGGAATCACACATATGCATTTTACATTCATCTACATATATAGAGCCCGGGCAATTTGACTTCATCATTTTTTCAAGTTTCCCTGTGCCATGATGCTTCACTACTGGTATAATGATCTTTAGCATGTCAGTGATTCAAATACAAGGATATTTTCTTGGGCCTTCATTGTTTCAGAGTGAAATTGAAAGAGGGAATCCAGCTGTTTATATGCAATATGCAGCAATTATGAAGTTCATTTCCAGAAGCCACTGTAACCATGGCAACCTGTAATTCTGGAAGAATAGAGACAGGCTGTAGACTGACTTCCAGTGGGGCCAACTTTTAACCAGAGATGGCTCAGGAAAAGCTGATGAGGAGCCTGAGCTGTTTACTTTAAGTTAGAAGCAGTTTTTGAAAGTCAGCCTCCCTTAATCCATAACTTCAGTCCTCCTTTAAAGTTCAGTAATCGGTGAAACTCAAATTTCTAGATTTGCCCGAGTCTGCCCTGGAGGGCCAAATAGTTCAAATGAAACAAGAGTCAGCATTGTATTGATGTTTATTTCATAGCGCCTTAAACGCCAAACTCAAAGTCATAACATCAAACTGACTGAACTTAAGCTAGTGTTGCAGGAACCTCAGAAAGTTCAAATGAGAACCAGAGAACCCAGTCTCTTGATATACAATGTTTCTGAGTGCACACTGACTTCTTTGATATTAAAAAAAAAAAAAAAATCAGATAAGACTTATGTTAGAATGGATGATTTTATGTTATTTTGACCCCATCAGGCCAGAATGGAAGCAGAAATTGCCAAAGGGGTGGAGGGTTCAGTGGAGTGGGCAACAAAAGGGCAGAGATATGGTCATTCTGAGTCAGAAATTATTTAAAACAATTTGGTCAGGTTACTGAGTTGCTTTTCTTCTTATTACCCCATGTGTTTCCCCTCTGACTAATAGTGTGACTTTCTGGATACTCAGAAAGGGAATGGGACAATGGGCAGCTAAGGGTCAAAACTTAAATACACACAACTCTGGAATGCACCCTGGGAAATTCATGGAGATGAAATGCTAAATGACTGTAAGCCGTAAAGGCGTTGGAATTGGATTTTTGCTATTTCTGCCTCTTCTGACTCTGTCTTTGATCCCTGCTGGCAGCACGCTGGGCATTTGTGAATACCACAGCTCATAGATACTGTACCTACCAGGAAAATGAAAGGAAACCCGGGCCTAACAGCTGCGAGTTTTCCTCTCTGAAATTTCCAGGGGGGTTAAAATCAGGGGTGCCCTCCAAACAGGGTAGGATGTACCCCTTCTGGTTGAAGGCATCGTTTTTCACTCATTTGCCTAATTCATGAACAGACAGTCTTGCATACATCTGAAGCACCAGACAGGCATGAATATATAGTCCCCAGGATGAGTTTACTCTCACTCTAGGGGCAGCACCTAGACTTGGGAGGCAACTGGATACACAGTATCCAGAAAGAAATTTGATTGTGTCAAGATGTAGGCATAAAGGGAGGTTAGTGATAGGAGGTAAATATATATAAGGCATATCCATATAAGGATTTTCAAGCAGGTTTTGAGCCAATTTTGCAGAGTACACTACCTGTAGGGCAAAGGGAAGACCTCCCATAATGATTTCTAGGCTCCTGGCTCCCATCTTTGCCTTTGTGTAGACTCCTCCCAGCTATGACTATATTTGCCAAGAGTCCTGTGCTCATCCTGCTTTGCTGTGGCTCTTCCTTCCATACTAGCCTGTTCTCGTACCCTCTTCTAAGTCCTAACTCTGAAGCTAAAGCTAGATCTGCCCTGCAGAGGCTCATGGAAGGGAACACAGATTTTGGAACCTGAGAGTCCGGGCTTTGCCCCTAACCTGCGCGACCCAGAACAATTTACCTAACCTTTCTACATTATCTGTAAGGGGCTAATAATGAAACCCTGCTGGTACAATTATTATATACCTTATGCTGAGCACAGTGCCTAGCAGGGGACAGGTCCTCACTAATGGCAATGACATATATCTAACCCCTGTTGAGATAAGAATTCACAGAAACTATAGAATACTGCCTCCTCTACACTGCTGAAAAAAGGTAAGGTCAGGAGCCCAGAAAATCAGCCACAGAAAGTGAGGTCCAGGGGTAGGGTAATACCAGTCTCTCTCTGAAAGATGGGACAGCAGATGACATTCCTTCATATACAAAAGAAGAAAATATAGCAAGCATGGTTTAATAAAAAGAACACAGCTTTGGGGCTCAGAAAGCTGGACTTAAATATGAGTTAGAAGAGCAGGGCTGATGATGCTGTCTATGTCCTGCTGGTGTGTCCTGGAGCAGGTCCATTAGGCCCAGTGGTCAATGGAATGCTCTCTTCACAGGCAAACTGGGGGGATGGTCAGGCAGATATTGAAGGAATCGTCACGGAAAACTGAAGTATCACTATCATAGAAAGAAAGGATACCAAAAAGAAGTCAGAGTGAATAGGAAGCTCTTCATAAAGCACATGAAATTTGAGGGGTTCCTTAAAGGAATAGTTGAAAAGAAGGGGGATCAATTATCTGGGTGAGTGGGGGGGGGCTAAGTACAGGGCAGGGGTGGGAGAGAACCTATGATGAATCAAGAAAGATATCAGCAAAAAGATCAGTTTGATTGAGATGGAAAGACCTTATAAGAAACAGTACTATAGAAGGCCAAGAAAATAGAGGTCAGCTAGTGGAGGCTAAATATTTATTATTTTATTGGCAATGGAAGACCATTAAAAATTATGGCAGGAGATATAAAACTAATGTTTTACATCTGCTCCTGACAATTCATATCAGACCCCATTATTCCCCTCCCAAGGTAATTCATGTGAACAACTTTATGAGGTATACCCTTCCATGTTCATATGAACATATGAATATGTGTGTGTGTGCATGCATGTGTACATTATATAGGTACAAATACATAAATGGGTTGGATCACTATTAAAAATGGGATTGCGGGTCACTTGGGTGGTTCAATTGTTAAGCGCCTGCCTTTGGCTCAGGTCATGATCCCAGGGTCCTGGGATAGATCAAGCCCCATATTAGGCTCCCCGCTCAGCGGGAAGCCTGCTTCTCCCTCTCCCTCTGCCTGCTGTGCCCCCAGCTTGTGTTCTCTCTCTCTGTCAAATAAATAAAAATCTTTAAAAAAATAAAAATGGAATTGCATGTACATGTTTTTGCATCCTTTTTCACTCATAGAAATCCCACTTAATCAACTCTTACACCGCTAATGCACTAATTTATTCTAATAGCTGCATAATATTCTATGGTGTGGATAGACCTTATGTTATTCAGCCATTTCTTATTTCTTGGTATCCCTTTTCCCTCAAGGATTTTTTGTTTCTTGAATTATTTTTCTGTTTCAAAGCTGTCTACGGCCAATACCCTTGTGCATATGTGTTCAAGTACTAGTGGATTTCATTTTATTAGATAGATTCCTATGAGTGGTATTGCTGGGTCAAAACATCTGTGCATTTTCAATTTTTGCAGATTATACTAGATTGCTTTCAAAAACTACTCATTGACATTTCTACATGCTGTATATGAAAGAAAAGTTTTTCCTTCATCCTTCTCAGCTTTAGCTGTTTTTGTTCTTTTCATTTTTTTCCTAGTCATAAAGTGATGTCTCATTATTAGTTTAATTTGCATTTCCCCAAACCATTAGTGAATTTGAGCATTTTTCATATGTTTCTCAGTCATTTATAATTTCTCTACTGCCAGTTTCTCTTGCATAAACATTGTTCATTTTATGTCAGGCTATTTGTCTTTATCTTGTCAGAAAATCTTGTATTTTAGAGACATTAACCTGGGCATGTGCTTGGCAGAATTGCCTGGAGGAGGGAGAGATGGAGCCATCAGGAAATAATCACATTGTTCAGAAAATGAGGTGATTTGAGACTTCTTTAGGCTTGGGTCCTTGGCAGTGTAAAGGATAGACTAGGGAAATGTTTGAAAAAAGGAGCAACGGGACCAGGAATTGATTGGATGTGGCTGCAGTGAGGAAGGGTGGGGAGAGATTGCAGTTATTTTGTGGTTTAGCAAGTCTGATTGTTGGGAAACTGGTTATTGCATTTTAAAGATAGGGACTTCAGAGGAGGAACAAGAGTTAGAAAGAAGAGTTTAGTTTTCAAATGAGATGAGTTTGAGGTGACAGTGAGTCATCTTGATGACAAGTAAACTTGCAGGACTAGAATTTGGGAGAAGGGTCAAAGATTTTCAAGCACTAGGTGAAGAAGAATGAGACAGGAGGCAAATGTGGCAGAGATTTGGGTTTTCCCAGTCATGGGAAGCAGAAAGAGGCACAAAATCTTAGAGAATTAGCAGCCCAAGGTGTCCAAAAACATCCCAGATCATATCAGATCACAGGGGGAGGCCACACAGAAATGTTGTGTGGGGTAGCAATCGGGCTTTAGAGTGGGTTACCAGATTTAGCAAATAAAAATACAGGATGCTCAGTTAAATTTTAAATAAACAGTGAATAACATTTTAAGATAATTGTGCCCCCATTTGATAAATTTGTCAATATTTAGAACATACTTATCCTAAAAATACTCAGTTCGATACATACTTGTCCTAAAAATATTCATTGTTCATCAGAAATTAAAATTGAATTGGGTATCTATATTTTATCTGACAGCAGCACATGAGGGCTCATATCTTTGATCTACCATGTCTTAGCTTTGGATTGCCAAGCAATCATTCCACCATCTCTAAAGAAAAGGTATTCTTTGGGATCAGAAATCTTTTCATGGTGATATTCTGGGCAGTGAAATATCTGACATTCTCTTTACTAGCACTTTACTTACCTACAGTAATGCAATGATTATTGATGTCCATTCATATCTTAGCCATTCTACCAACAAATACTTATTGAGCATATGTCATGTGTAAAAGCAGGTGCTTGATGAAACGTTTATAATAATGACCCCAAAGTAACTTGGACATCATATACTGCTGCTGAACCCTCAAAGGTTTAAATTGTGTTCAGCAGATTTTAATTATTTAAATTTATTTTTTATATGTCATTTAAAAAATAGCTCTCCCGTGTAACTATAGAGAGATTCTATTTGTCAAAATTTTAATTGTGATCTCAGTAAATGGTAATTGGGAGGATACATTGTGGGGACTTTTATCTCTAATATATAATGCATCATTTATTATCCCTCAACCAGCTTATAATCCTCAAGGATCATGCAAGTCTCATTTCTGCTGCAAGCATTGGACAAAGTGGCTCTCTCTTCTTGAAATGTTTTGTTACTAATATTTATAGACTGCATGCATGTGGATATTTTCATTTAGCCCTTGCAACAAACTTTTGAAGGAGAGACTGTGATCATACCATTTTACAAATGAAACTAAGACAGAGACCTTGAGTCACTTACCAGGTTCCCACAGGAAGAAAGAGCTGAGCATCGTCCAATACTGTTGACTTTGCTCCAGGGCCCATGCTCATATCTATAGTGCATGACTCCTTAACCTACTCTAAGGAAGGAATGATGGACGGAACAGGGTGATATTCTAAAGAATTCAGTTCTTGGTTAGGGTTCGGAGGAAGACTCTAATCTTAAAGGAAGCCTAGAACATTAGTAAGAGAAATAATAGATGTGGGACTGTACCAGAACTTACTTCTGATGAACCACACTGCGTCCAAGACCCATCAACAGAGTCGAGTCTGGTGGGCAGCAAAAATAAGTTGGGTTGGGGTTCATGGGAGCTGAGGCAGGTAGAGCTGACCTCAAGTCCTGGACCTGCTGTTGCCTGTGAAGGACTCTGAAAGGTTAGAAATCATATAGGAGCACTTCATTTTGCAACCTCCCAATGTCCTGGGACTGAGGAACGTGTCTGACATTTCAGATCCAAGAATGGACCATAGACTTCTGTTCTTCTTCTTGCCTGTTTAGACAAATGCATCCCATCAGCATTATTGTGGCAGACAAGACATAGAGAAGCAAACACTATAAGAGCTGGCATATGAGTAAGTGTTGAAAAAAAATGCATGTGGTGTAGATGCAGGTTATTATAAACTATGTTCATACTTAGAAGACTGAAATTTAATTTAGGATGAAACTTTACAGTTAAAGCATCTTTAAATATCTTTAGTAGAATCCATTATGGTTGTGAAAAGCAATACAAAAAGCTAAAAAACAAAAAACAAAAATCTGGATCATTTTGTACATTTAAAAAATGTATTTGCACTTAAAAAATAATAAAATAAATAAATAAATAATAAAAAAATTTAAAAATTTAAAAAATTTAAAAAATGTATTTGCACTATCACGTATCTCAATAGTGCCTATATAGTAGAAAGAAATTGGAACTTTCAAATTTTGATAATCTAATTGAGTTCCTAATCCTTTATACCAGATCCCAATGCTTTTTTTTTTTTAAGACTTTATTTATTTACTTGACAGACAGAGAGCACACATAGGCAGAGAGGCAGGCAGAGGGAGAGGGAGAAGCAGGCTCTCCACTGAGCAGAGAGCCCAATGCGGGGCTCGATCCCAGGACCCTGGGATCATGACCCGAGCTGAAGGCAGCCTCTCAACTGACTGAGCCACCCAGCTGCCCCTTCCAATGCTTTTCTAAACAAAGTCTGTATGTCTCCAGGAAAAGTTATCATAAAGTAATGTAGAAGTAACTTTTATTTCTCCCAACTTCTCTTTATGCCCTGCCAGTGAATTCCATTTCTTTTCTACTCCATGTCAGTTTGATGGTTTGTAATAGTCAACTATGTATCTAATGTTTCCACAAATTGCTAATCCTTATTAAAGGGCACCTTAGCTAAGTAGACACCTGGTGATGGAGGAAATTTCTGCTCTGTTGGCATTAACAGACAGGACATCATTCAGCAAAGGGTGAGAAAAGCACATGGCAGCCCGTCAGGGAGCAAGTGGATGATGGGCAGGAGATAGATGTCGGCACTGGAGAGCATAGTGTACTGTGATTAAAGTGTTAGCGATGGTTAAGTTAGGGAAGCTTCAGCCTGGCTCCTCTTGAGCTAAGAAGGGAGGGTCAAGAATAGGTGACCTAGGGACGCTTGGGTGGCTCAGTCAGTTAAGCATCTGCCTTCGGCTCGGGTCATGATCCCAGGGTCCTGGAATCAAATCCCACATCAGGCTGCTTGCTCAGCGGGGAGCCTGCTTCTCCCTCTGCCTGCTCTGCCTGTAGCTCTCCCTGCTTGTACTCTCTCTCTCTGACAAAAAAAAAAAAAAAAGAATAGGTAACTTACCAGAGACTTAACTCTCTCTTCTCTAAACTGTGCTGAATTATATCCTTCATTCAGCAATATTTGTTGAATATGGGCCAGGCACTGTTCCAGGGGCTGGGGAGACAGAAGTCAACAGAACAGATAATAATTCCTGCCTTTATGGAATATTCATTATAATGCATATGAAGATAAATTCTTAACACCTCACAATTCTCTCTAGAAACAATAGCGTTTAAAAGTCACTTGTATATAAATGCTTTTACTAAAAAACTAAGATGGACAGGTAGTTATTACTATCATATTGGTACTGTCATGTCCGATACTATACCTGAAGTACTTGGCTTCTGCTGCCAAAGAACTTAACTCTAGAGCTGCAAAGATGCAAGCCAAAATGGATACTTGATGAAAGGAAAGCCTTTTTTTCCCTCTTAAGTTTATATCCATAAGTAGAAACAACAGGGGGGGAAATTATCAGAAAAAAGATACACACACATACACATTCTCTTGGCTCTCAGCATACATCTTTTTAAAAATATGCAATTTATTTTTACAAAGTCTTGGTGAATTAGGTAAGGAGATGAGGAACATTCATAGTCTTCCCTTCTCTTTTTTAACAGGTCTTATGGTCTTGGGAAATAATGGTCTTGGGTTGGGGGAGTGGGAGGGTCATGATGAATAAACAGAGGAAGCATAAATAAATGGAGAGATGGAAATTAGAGCTAGTGGGTGACTTAAACCCTCATCCAGCCCCCTCACCTTACAGATAAGGAAACTGAGGCTGAGAGTGATTATCATAACTGATCTAATACCCACAAAGCTAATTTGTAGCAGGTTTGGGAACAAATCAACCTCCTTTGACCCTCAGTCCAGGGCCCTCTCAGTTATACCATATTCTCCCTCCTATTAAAGAGAGATCACCTATAAATCATGCTCACGTTAGTAGGAATGTATTTCAGAGCCAAGGCAGGAAGCCAAGGCAGGTGCATTGAAAACTGCTGGTTGTAGAAGATGATTAAGGAGCTGGCCATCAGGCCATTTGCCCCAAGTGCCTATCCATAAGGGCCCTAAATTAGCCACTATAAATATAACCAATGGAGAAAATTATATTTATGAGGGAAAAGACTAAATTAAGTATCAAAAGGTATTTTGATAAGAAGCCTGAGTGTATACTCCAAGAGGAGACCCCTGTGGAGCATGCTCCCATACTTACCGGTGGCTGGACTGCCTTCCAGGAGCTTGTTCTGTTGGTGGATCCCATGCCTTGTTGTGCTACTCAACTTTGACTCCAAATAAAAAATAAGCTAGTATGTAGAGACCACGTCTTGAAAGAAGACCAATGTGTTGGTTTGTCTGACTAATCACCTGGTGGCGCACTGTCTTTTCCAAAAATCTAGCTACCAAGGATAGAGAAGTGGTACAGCAGAGAAAATTGCTTGTACTGAGTGTCCACACCCTGAGGCTGACCGAACAATTGTCTCTTGTTATTCAGAACCTTCTGGCCCGCCAACATATTTTTTTCTCGTTCTTAGGTGCCTGCCAGTAAGTTTCAGTTCTCAAAAGCAAGATCATTTTTTCAGTACAATTAAGAGAAGGATCATATGGTGTCAACTGACAAGGAAGAGAGAATGGTTATACTTTCTTAAATTCATACTTTAAATGAGCAGATGAATCAGGAGCTCAGGAAGGCTGTGTAGTTTGGCTCAGATTTGCATAGGTAGGCGTCTGAACCTGCCTGTCCCTCCTGTGCCCTTCTACTCTGTGTTCTCTGAGGTAACCCTCTCTCTCTCCCTCTCTCTTTCTCTCTTTATAAACTATAAAGAAGCTGTATTCTCTTTGGACTACTTATACACATAGACATGTACACTGTGATGTCTGGATTTAAAATATAGGCCCTGAGAGTTCACATTTTGATAAATTATAAAATGGCTTTCCCGCTTGCCTTTTGAGTTTTCACTTTGAAAGTAAAAAATAAAAATAAGAGAAGATGATAACTATCAATATATATTATGGGTAGAGTATCATGTACAACTTTGTGTTCATAAGAATCAAACAAATACTTATCAATAGTCTATCTCTAGGAAAAATTCCAAACTTCTATCAAGTTCTCATCTGACCCACCCCTTTTCCATTGCCCATTGCCTGCCTGGCTTCTATACCTTTCTTCCCCTTCCAGAGAAGAATTTTGCTGGGGTTAGTAAAGGACGAATGTTATCCCCTCACTTCAAACATTGACCTATTTAGCCTAAGCTAATCCTATGCCCCTTGCCTTGGTGGTCAGTTCAGGGATGGACACGTGACCTAAAATAATTCAGTATGAGTAAGGAAAAGAGAAGTCCTTCATGCCCCCCCGACATGAACATGAAAGAAAGTGGCTTAGTTTGGTAGAAGAAATTCTGATGCAACCACAAGGAGAGCCAGCCCTGAGCTGAAGCCAGCACCTTGGATATCAGAACAGAGAGACTGAAAAACAAACAAACAACTTTCAACTTGTTTCTTGGATATATCATCAGTTAGCTGCTAGATCAACTTTTTCTTGAAACCTGTAAAACTGCACTTCTCAATACATCAATAAATCGTTTTGTTTTCTTTTATTTTTAAATCAGTGCACGGTTTTAATGTTCTCTTCCCTTGCAAGCAAAAGAACCTTAAGGTGTTGTTGCCCATTCAAGAACTATTCAGTAAATATGTGCTCATTTACCAGTTGCAATACTTTTTACATCCAGAGCACACGTCATTTTCTACATATAGAAAAATAGCAAAATACATGCTATTCTACATGATGGACATGCCACATTTATATTAGAATGTTCACTGGAAGATAATGACTGCACCTGCTATTTTTCTGGAACCTGACTCCTAAATCTATGTTCTTCCTTTTCCCCTTTCTTTATCTATTTAACTTAATTTTTAAAGTTTATTCCTCAAATGTTAATAACATACCTTGGCCCATAATAAAATGTCTTTCTTTCCTGCAGACTGCATTGTTAGTTCTGATTGTAATAACCTCAATCTTGCCTGCATCAAATTGCCAAGCTCTTGCCTTGTTTTATTTTCCTTCTGTAGTTGCATTCCTAGTGGCCCCTGCTCCCATGACATGATGATGAGTTTGGGATCATTCACGGTGTTTAAACCTTTCAGGAACATTTTCCACTTGAAGAATCCTCTTAAAGTGAATATACATCATTGAGCATGATTATCCAGGCTTAGAAGAACAATACACAGAACAATATGGCCTCTGTGGAATTTGCTGGCAATCTTGCCCAAGAATCTCTGTTCACATTTTCAATTCAGTTTTAGATTTGTTGTTGATTGAATACCTTGTCCTTCTCTTCTATATCTTGGAATCAAAATCTCAGGATTGGAAGGGACTTTAAAGATCATTTAAACCAGTGCTTCTCATTCTGGTTTGGGAATCACACTTTGAAATCCATCAGTCTAAATCAAAAGATAATAAGGGGGGTGCCTGGGTGGCTCAGATAGTTAAGCGTCTGCCTTCGGCTCAGGTCATGATCCCAGGGTCCTGGGATCGAGTCCCGCATCAGGCTCCCTGCTCCTTGGGAGCCTGCCTCTCCCTCTGCTTCTCTCTCTCTCTCTCTCTCTCCCTCTCTCTCCCTCTGTCTCTCATGAATAAATAAATAAAATCTTTAAAAAAAAAGATAATAAGGGATTAAGCACACATACTCAGACCTCACTCTTAGAGAACATGTCAAGTTTTAAAAGATTCCCAAGTGACTCTAATACGCATTCTGATTTGAAAATCGCAGAAAAATCAGTTTAAAAATCATTTAGAGTTTTTAATTTGTTTTATAATTTCTATATCTGACTATACATGAATGGCCTCAGTAATAGGTAATTTGCTACCTTTTAAGGCAATCCGTTGAAGCTATGGACAGTTATTTTAGAAACATGTGTCTTGAATTGAGCCTGTAATTTATATACCTTTTGGTAACCACCAACCATCAATTTTAATTCTACTCCTCAGGAACTATATAGCAGTCAATTCCATCTTCCACATGCCATCCTTCCAAATATATAAAGAGAACTATTATTGCCCCCAGCCACATCGTTAAGTATTTTCTTCTCCAGAAGAAATAGCTATTTCCTTCACCATTTACATCATGGTTTCAAGTGCCCTTACCATCACACTCATCTTCATCCTTTAAACTTCCAACCTTGTTTTCTGTACAAGCCACCATTCTTAGATAGTAGAGAAAAAAAATAAAGGGGATTAACAATTATATATGAATTTAAGTCTTTGGGCCTGAAATGATATTTGACATTCTAGTCCCCATCATCTGTGAAAGTTACCTTATTTGGAAAAGAGGTCTTTGTAGATGTAATGAAATTTAAAGATCATGAGATAAGGATACCGTCCAGGATTAGGCCTGGGTGGGCCACAAATCCAACGATAAGTGTTCTTATACACACAAAAGAAGAGAAGGCATATGAAGATAAAGGCAGAGATTGAAGTGATACAGCAACAAACCAAGAATAATATGGAGCCACCACAGCTGGCAAAGAACAAAAGGCAAAGAACAGAATTCCCTTGGGTTCTGGGAAAGCATCCCTTTACCAAAACCTTGATTTCCAAGTTCTAGGCTCCAGAACTATAAGAGGATAAATATCTGTCATTTTAAACCACCAAGTTTGTGATAATTTGTAATGGCAGACCTAGGAAACTAATGTAGACCTTAATATCTAAAGCTTAGGAGATAGGAATACTTAAAGACATCATTAATCACTTTTGATTTTCTGTAAGAAGTTTTAATGATCAGGTAATGTATCAGTTTAAACCAAGGGGCAAAAAAATTTCTTGATATCTGGAATATAAAGCTAATTTTTATCAGGTAATGATGTCAAATTTATTAATCTTTGTTTCTATTTGAACCTAGACCATTGATAAAACTCTTAAAAGGGTGAATGATCAGCAGGATTGTCAGCACAGATTTAAAAAAAAGGATTCTTAGGAACCCCCATAAGTGCAGATGCAAAATTTATAAGCTTTACTCTTTTCCTTGAGAGAATTACTAGCCATTCAGGTAAGGGGGAGGCTGTAGATAGGCTATATCTTGATTTCTGGCAGGCATTTGGCAAAGTCACAATACTGTTTGGGGAAAAATGCAGGAAGGTAAACTGGATGATAGTAGAATTCATTATGTGATTTACAGAAGATGAAAATGTTAGTTAATGGTTCAATGACAAGCAAAAAAGGGAACTTCAGGGATGCCAATGTCATATATTTTGAACTTACCCTCTTCCACTATATTTTGGTGATTAAGGTAGATTGAAATCTTTCTGATTATGGAATTTATAGAGAATGCAACAGTTACCACATACTAGAAAACATTTTAGGACTAAAACATATTAATAGGTTAAAAGAGTTTATCTCTATTGTTTTTTCGGAATCCAACATCACAAGAGATGCTTTCTGGGCTTTCATGGCATGTATGGGGTGAAGTTCACTTTAGTTACATCTAGGAGTCTGGGCTTTTATCCCAGTCATACACAGAGCAGTTCTTCTTTTATTTATTATATAGTGGTGCTATATGGTATTTCTTCTAAGAAAAGGGCTCACTCTGCTAAACAAATATGTATGAAAAATTAAAGGACAGAACAACTGACCCAAAGCAAACTTAAGAAATTTAATAAAACTGTAAAGACTTGGATTCAGCCATATTTTTAATGAACACTGTTGGAGGAGGTCATCCAGACGATGTGACTTCCAGTTGACTCATGAGCTGGCCCTGAGCATTTGGAGGCTCCTAGCTGCCTCCCCTGCCCTGGAATGTACATTTCACCCACCATTCCCACATGGGAGCCATTTTCAAGGATGCAGCCTTGAGAGAACAATGTCGTTCATCTGGATGAAACACTGCAACTAAATCCAGTTAAGGCTTCTATTTACACTTTTAAGATTCTGGCAGGTAAAGCAGAGATCCACCCATCTTGTGGTTACCTAATAGTAGGCTTGCTTATTAAACTTGCCACTTACCAATCTGTTCTGCTGCTTTCTTTGGCCTCTCCTTGCCCTCTGTGTCCAGGAGACAATTTGGGAACCAGTAGACACTTACAAAACATTTACTGTGTGTCAGGCATTGTTCTAAGCATTTTACAAATTATAACTTATTACATTTTCAGTGCAATGAAAGGTAGGTACTATAATTACCCTCCTTTTACTGAGGAAACTGACACAGAGAGGTCAAGTAATTTGTCTCTGGTCACACCACTGATAAGATCACTTGAATAGTGGCTTCCTTGTGGTTAGTCAGTATCCTTTGTTGGTTCTTAAATATATTATAGGAACACAAGAAAGAAAATAGTTGACTTTTTGGAGCAGATCTGTGGTGATGATGGTGCCGCTTCCATTCTAGAACATATTGTCAAGTTTGAAAAACCAAATGTAACAGGAGATATTCATTCACACACTGAAGCTCTTTCAAATGAGAGCATCCAGAGCAGTGACTGGTAAGTAAGTTATGCTATATATGAGGTTCTTGAAAGTAACAGGAATATGGAGTCTGAATCAGAAAAAAAAAAAAAAATGCAAAGGCAAAAATAAACAACATGTGCAAATATTTGATAGACTAAAGGTGGAATAGTAATTAGACATCCTGTGCTGTGAGAAAGCAGAAATTAATCTGATGGGCAAAATTTTAAGGAGAATGTAGCCAGTAGAGCTCTCCTACAACTATTACGAGGCAGTGAATTCTGAGCCACACATTTTGTGTTAGTGAAAATTGGTGACCTACAGATGGAATTGTAGTGGGAAAATTTTCAGTATTGTGTAGGAAGCTGGATTAGATAATCTGTAGGTTTCCTTTCAGATATTAGATTCTGTATTTCTATGTTTATTTTTATTCAGGCATGCTGAGAAATTGACATAGCAATCAATGAGAGTTGTTGCTTGAATAAATATTTAAAAGTCAAGCCCATGTTTCTCAGGTATTCTATTGTATCTCCTTTCTCCACCATTTTTCAAATGTGCATTTCAAAACTGAAAGAAATCCACAAAAGCAATTTCTTTCTAATTGCATAATTGCTGCATTTTGGTATAGCACTAGTAGAAAAAAAATGGCTTGACATCCTGAGATTTCAATAAAAAATTACTTTAATAAAGAACCCAGACTCAAATAACTGTTTACTTATAAACTGGAATTTACTGAAAACCTCAAACACTGTTTCCCCCTTACTACTGCCAAATAATTAAATAATTTCACAATTAATTACTTTCAGGAGAGATAATTTGTTTTCATTAAAATATGTAAATATGCATCCCTTGCTGTGCTTTTTTTTTTCTTAATGTTTTTTCACTCACTGTTGTGATGGTGCTCCATGATAAAGGGTTTCACCAGAGGCTTCAAATTGCAGCCTAAAGATTTATCTGTCAGCCCTAGAGAGCACTTTTCCCCCACAACGTGGTCTCCTCTGCCCCAGCTAGCCACAGTACAGTTTCAGAGCAACCACAAAGGTTAATGTTTTGCTCTCTATTCCTGCATTTGTGTCCTGTAGTCTTCACTTTTGAGGCTCCAGTTTATGACATCATTGATAGATTAGTATATTGGATTCAAGAAAATCTAAAGAACCAATCCAGCAGGAGTAAGGGGAGAAACCACACATAACACACCACACACACACACACACACACAAAAGACAACAACCCCACTACCACCACCACCACACACAAAACCTTGCATTTTAGATTATTTAGATAAGATTGGGATCAAAAAAGGATCTAATGACATCAAAGCAATAGACATCGGGTGCCCACTATGTTCAGGGAACTGTGCATACAATTGTGAGGCATGAAACATGCAACTAGAAAAAGTCCCTTTAAAGGGATTTGTATTTCTTATCAAAACCAAATTTAGAATCTACTGGTTTTGCACTAGAAAGTATATTTATGTAGGGAAAGGCAACAGGACGAAGCAGTTTTCACTATATGCCTGAGTGTCACCTTTAAGTAGTGCTACAATCATCACATCAAATTATGGAAGGCAGAGCAAAAAGAATTTCTCGGGCACCTGGGTGGCTCAGTCCATTAAGCGTCTGCCTTTGGCCCAGATCATGATCCCAGGGTCCTGGGATTGAGCCCCGCATCGGGCTCCCTGCTCGGCGGGAAGCCTGCTTTTCCCTTTCCCATTCTCCCTGCTGTATTCCCTCTCTTGCTGTCTCTCTCTCACTGTCAAATAAATAAATAAAATCGTTAAAAAAAAAAAAAAGCAAAATTTCTCTTGGCTCATCCCTGCCTAATGAGACAAATTATGGTATTCAAAAAGACTACTAATGGCAGTATGTAAAGGCAGTAAACATGGGGAGTACAAGTGGCCTAAACCCAGAGATTCAAAGTTAAAAATTCAGATCTTACTATAGAGTGATTACTCCCAGTGGCTGAGTTCCTGAGAAATGTCTGCCTCTGAAGAGTCAAAGTGACTTGCCAAGCAGTCTTTTTCAGGCTTCTTAGCTCATCTAGATATCAGTTGATTAAAGAAGAGACAGAGGCCGGGGCACCTGGGTGGCTCAGGTGCAAACTGGGTCTTGGTTTCGGGGTCTTGGTTGGTCTCAGGGTCATGAGTTCGGACCTGGTGTTGGCTTCATGCTCAGGGTGGAGCCTACTTAAAAAAAAAAAAAAAGTTGGGGCCTGGGTGGCTCAGTTGGTTAAGCTCTACCTTCGGCTCAGGTCATGATCCCAGCTTCCTGGGATGAAGCCCTGCATCCAGCTCCCTGCTCAGTGGGGAGCCTACTTCTCCCTCTCCTCCTGCTGCTCCCCTTGCTTGTGCTCTCTCTCTCTCTCAAATAAATAAATAAAATTTTTAAAAAAACAAAAAAGAGAGAGAGACAGAGGTCGAAGGGTGTACAGTACCATCACTAAAGACATGTTCAGGTGTATATGTAGTAGCTACAGGATCGCTACTTGTCTTTTTCTTGGAAACCACCTCTCCTTGTTTTTATTATAAGGAAAGGAATGGCTTCTTGGTGGGCTTGCTACTTACTCTTTAAACATATACATATGTGCAAACTTACAAGAGAAACATTTCTCTAGGAAACAAAATAATATTTGTTTTGGTGAGGCTTTCTTCTTGGATGATTGATTACACTCCATTGGAAAAAGTGGCTTAGCTGTTGGCTATTCCACACTGGAATCATGGCTTTCTGGCCTTTAATTTTTTTGTGCTCACAAAAATAATTCTCTAAAATTGAAAAGGAAGGGTAAGTTGAAATACAAATATAATAAAATGGTATTTGATCAAAAAGATGATAAGAACCTTCAGAAGGAATTAAGTATCATTCATAAGAAGGGTTTGTTATTATCAGGTGTTGAAATGACTACATATTACCAAAAACTGATTTTTTTTAGAGATTTTATATTTAAGAAGAACTGGCCATATTAAACAGGGGAAAACATGATATTAGAGAAGATGCAATACTTCTAAGTGCAAAACAAGTAAATGAAGACCTTTAGCTTCTCGTGCCTTGGTTTTTTTTTTTTTTTTTTTTTTTCGTTTACATGGAACTATTTTTAAGTAGCCTAATCATTTGGTGTTTTCTAATTTGTTTTCCAAGGCCCCTTTCCAGGGTTAAGCCCTCTATCCCCAGGCCTTTAAAATGAAATGCTAACAGACCATTAACTGCAGTGGCACTCAGAGGCCTCTCCATTAGAGCCTCTGCTTTGTTAATTAAAGACACGCCATCAAGGCTGCAAGGGTCTGAATCATGACCTACCTTTTGAGATCAGTTTGCAAATGTCTCTTGGCTACTTTATGTGCAACTTAACTTTCAAATAAAAGCCAAGTAATAATGAAAACCTTTCTCTTTCCACAACATCTACAAGAATATATAGCATATCTGAAAATGGAACAAAGAGGAGCCTCATTTATCTCCTATCATTAAGGAAGATAATGCTATGAGATAAATGGTTCTGGAAAAAGGCAGCAGCCTTTCTCACTTAATTATTTGAATGGGAATATCTCATACTATAGCATATTATATGTTTCCTATATTTTTAGTCATTCCATTTTGTTGTGAAATAACACATTTATAGAATGCATAAAATACAAATGTATAGTTCAATAAAATATCAGAAACATGGTCTTCTCTAACAAGCCCCTTTCCCTGCCATTCAGGACATAGAGCAATGCCAGGAAAATTCCTGAAAGGAATTTCTACTCTGACTTGTATGGTAATCACTTCCTTACTGTTACTGTTTTATTTTGACCACTTAGTTATGCATTTAAAAAAAAACACCTGTTATTATTTGTCAGTTTCTTTAGTATTTTATAAAAGTATTCAGAGATGGGGCACCTGGGTCGCTCAGTCAGTTAAGCATCGGCCTTCGGCTCAGGTTGTGATCCCAGGGCTGGTATCAGGGCTCCCTGATCAGTGAGGAGTTTGTTTCTCCCTCTCCCTTTGCCCCTCCCCCTCCACTGATGCTCTGTCTCTCACTTTCTCTCTCTCAAATAAATAAATAAAATTTAAAAAAAAAAGTATTCAGAGATTAAGGATTTATTTGTGCCTAATTTCTTTTAGTCCACATTATGATTTTTGAATTTTTCTTATTGTTGTATATAATTGTACTTAATTCTTTTTATTGCTGTTTAGTGCTCCACAATATGAACATATCACATTTTATTTGTACATAATACCACTGGTGAACATTTTGACTGTTTCCAAGTTCTATTAAAACGCTGTTCTTAATAAACATTTTTGTTTATGTACCTGGTATGCATGCATATATGTTATTCTATTATGTATACCTGTGGGTGGAATTGCTGATTTGCAGGCTAGATACTGAAAAATGGTTTTCCAAAAAGGTTATAGCAATTTTCACTCTTACTAACAATGTATGAGCCTTCCGTTGTAACATATTCCAGTCAACTTTTGGTATTTTCACATTTCTTCATTTTATCTAATCTGGATGCTGAACAGTGGTATCTCATCATGATTTAAATTGCACTTCCATTGTTATTATTGAATTGGAACAGCCTTTCATATATTTATTGATCATTCAGATCTTTTGTTGAATGTTGAAGTCTTTTGTCCATTTTTCTATTGGTCTTCCCATCTCTGTTTTATTGATTTGTACACATTCTTTCTAGATTTTGGGTGAGCCTTTTGCAAGGTATTTGTATTACAAATATTCTTTCACTTTATGTGGCTTAACATTTACTCTCTTAAAGGTATCTTTTGGTAAGCTAAAGTTCTTAACTTTCATGTGGTCAAATTTCTTAATAATTTTTTTATATGTTTAGTGATTTGGATATCTTTTTTAAGCTATTTTTCCATCCTGAAGTCATGAGGATCTCTCATTTTCTAAAAGCTTCTTAGTTTACATGGTTAGGTCTGTAATCTACAAGGAAGTGATTTTTTTATTGATGTGAAATACAAATAGAGTTTCTGAATTTTATTTTTTCAAACATAAATACCCCTAGCAATATTTATTGAGAGTGCTGTTCTTCTTCTTGCTCTATCATGTCACTTTGTCAAAAATCAAAAGTTCATATGTGCATGGGTTTTTACCCATGCTATATTATTTGTCTATACAACAATACCACACTATCTTAGCTACTATACATCAAGTGTTTCCACATTATTCTCTGACCATGTCTTGGCCCTTTACATTTTTCATGCAAATTTCAAAATCAGTCTTTCATGTGCCAAAAATAAAGTGATGTCGGAACTTTGGAGATTGCACTGAATTTGAATAAAATTAGCACATGGATAGCATTAGTCTTCCAATCTCTGATCATATCATATTTCTCCATTTATCTAGGTTTTTGCTAATATCTCTCACTTTTAGGTATTCTTATTAATGGCCTTGTAAATATTTCAGTAGACTTATTCCTAGGTAATTGAATTTTTGATCTATAAAAATGACATATATATGTATAGATAGGTAGATATTTAATTTTATTTTTCTAAATATTTTCATTGGTATTTAAAAATAAAGTTGACTTTTGTATTTTGAGTTTATATCCAGCAATCATACCATATTATTGTATTTATTCCAATAGTTTATCCATAGATTCTTTTGGATTTTCTACATGTGACATTATATCATCTGTGAATATCATTTGTGAATAATGACAATTTTCTCTTCCCCAAAAATCCAATTTTATAACATTTGTCTGTCTGTCCATCAATCTATCTATCTATCATCCATCCATTTATCATCCATCCATAATATATTGCCGTATGTATTGGCAAGGGTCTCTTTCAACACAAAAGTGATAGAAGTAGACATATTTTTATTAACCTCAAGCTCCAGGGGAAAGCTTTCCACATTTTACCAGGAGTTATAGAGTTGACTGTTTTTTTTACGTAGCCTTTATCAGACTATGTTAATTCTCATTCTTCCCTTCTATTCCTAGTTTCCTGTGTATTTAAAGCATGACTAAATGTTGAATTGTATTAAAACATTTTCTTCATCTATTGAGGTAGCTGTTTTATTTTTCTCCCATAACCTGTTAATATAGGTAATTGCATATCTAATGTTAAACCGCACTTACCTTCCTTATTAAACCCACATTGGTGATGATATATATATCAAGTTTTGTCTTGCTGCATCCAGTTTGCTAAGTGCACCTGAAATTTTTGCATATAAATTTTCATTCATATAATTTTCCTGTAATTTTCTTCTTTTATATTCTTCCTGTCTAATTTTGGTACCAAGGTCATGTAAGACTTACATAATAGGTCGGGAAGTATTCCATCTTTTTCTATATTCTGAAGAACATGTGTATGATTGAAACTCTTTCTTAAATGTTTGTTAGAAACTACTTGTAAAGCCATCTAGACAGTTTTCTTTGGAAGAATGTTTTTAATTACTGAGTCAGTTGTTTTAATGGTCATAGGACTATTCATAGAACTACTCTTTGTTCCACTATACTGTTTATTTTTCTAGAAATTTGTCCATTTTAACTGGATTTCTAAAATGTTGACATTTTTTTCATATCTCCTTTGTTTAATAGTTAGCTTCTGTGGTGATTTTTTTCAGACCTGGTATCTATTTTTATGCCTTCTTTTTTTTCCCCTTGGTATTTGTCAATTATGTCTTTGCAGAGTTCCAACTTTTTCTTTGCTAATTCAGTTTTTTTTATTATGATGTCTCTCTATTTCATATAACTGCTATTAATTTTATCATTTAGTTTGCATGAATTTATTTAGGTTGTGTTGCCATTCTTTTTCTAATTTATTGAGATTGACACTGAGCTCATTAACAACCTTTCTTCCCTATGAATGGATTCGAGGCTTTACTCATCATAGCCAAAACCCAAAAACAATTAAAATGCCCATAAACAGGAGATGCAATAAACATATCCTGGCATATTCACACAATGGAGTATTATTCAACATTGAAAAGAGTGAACTACTGATACCTGCAACAACGTGCATGAACATCAAACAAATTAGACTGAATGAAAGAAGCTGGACAAGAACCAGAATAAATACGTGTGATTTTATTCATATGAAGTTCATGAACAGGCTAAACTAATCTGAGGTGATAGGAATCAAGGCAAAAGTTGCCCATCAAATGTTCCCCTATCTTGATTGTGGTGGTGGTTGTATGGATTTATGCAATTATCACAACTCATGGAAGTTTACATTTGAAATCAGTGTCTGGCAGTGTAAGAAAAAATTTACCAACATAAAAATTACTTTTAAATAAAGAACGTAAATTATATATTATATATTATAGTAATGTGATGCCCACAAGAGTTACTCAAATGTATAATGCTGTCTTCTCTCACCTGTAACTTTTTGTCAATATTAAGGCACTGCCCTATATCTTAATTTGTTGTTTTTGATTTGTGATGCAGTAGGAAATAGGAACTTAGGTATGGGAATTTAGGTGAAAGAGTTTTAGGGTCTGAATGGCTTTCTTGTGTATAAAATTAATGGATTTTAGTAAATGGATGATTTTTAGTGTGTATTTAATGAATTATACTTCTTACTTACTAACATGTAGATACTTTATTGTAATCCAGAAAAGTATGATTGCCTAATAAGATGGACAAATGAATCACTACACATCTGGCAATGTGCCCATATGAAATATATGTTTTGTTTAATAAAAACAAAAACAGCATAAATAAAGCTGGGTATCATGTGCCTAAGATGGTTTGAAAACATCAGACTGGAAGATTCCGTTTTCTAATCTGTTAGATACTTTTTTTTTTAATTTTTTTTTTTGTAAAGGTTTTATTTATTTGACAGAGAGAGACACAGCAAGAGAGGGAACACAAGCAGGGGGAGTGGGAGAGGGAGAAGCAGGCTTCCACCAAGCAGGGAGCCCGATGTGGGGCTCGATCCCAGGACCCTAGGGTCATGACCTGAGCCGAGGGCAGATGCTTAACGACTGAGCCACCCAGGCGCCCCTCTGTTAGATACTTTTAAAACCTTTTCTGGTCTCTTCCAGGTCAAGAAGATCTGTGCCTCAATTCCCAACTCCTTTGAATTCAATAGGGGAACGTCCTGAAGTCCCAATCAGATATGACTGGATATTTTTCATCTTCATCAAGACATTTGTCTGCTTCAAGGTACTTTAACAGTTCTATTTGTCTCCTAGGGGGTCTTGTCATTTAAGAGATGTTTGTGTTGGGGTCTCTGAGGTTACAGAGAAGGCCAGAATCAATTCTTTGATCTGTTTTGTGTTTCTGTACTCACCAGTGCCAAGGTGGCATCATTGTGATTCTGGTTTCAAAATGTAGGTTAGTACTCCGGGTGTTTTGGCTTGTTGGTTTGTTTTTGACAGGTTCCTTTATGTAAAGGGCTCTAGGTTTGAACTTACCTTAACAAATCCTTTCTCCAATCCTGGAGTCCATTCTAGCCTTCAGGAATGGAATCCAAAAACTGTACTTTGTAATAAGTCAGCAATTTCTTAGTTTATACTCTACCCCAAGTGCTAATGTGACCTTGCCATTTTACCTCTCTGAGACAAGATTTCCAAGTGAGGAAACTGAAAAAAAAATAATTGTTATGGTAACTTCTTTCACAGCCATGTACATTCTCTACCCTAAAGGTTCTTGCAGGTGTAATGGGCTCTTGGAAACTCTCCTGTCCAGACCTAGCCTAAGGTTAAAACTGGCTAAGAACACAAGAAATTAGATTCATTTGCTGTGAAGGGATTTCCACATGTCAGCATTTTCTATTACTTTGTCATTGACTTCTAATGCATTCCCAGAATGATTTGTTTTTTTCTTGAGCAAAGAAGAAAAATGAAAATAGGAAAGAAAAAAAAAACTTGATATTCATTATTATGCAGCTTTTGCTTTGCAAAACACAATTTATAGCCAAAAGTCTCCTTTTTTGTATTACATGCCACTTCAGATGTCCAATGCTAAACAGAACGTGCTATAAAAATGTCTGTCCTTATTCAGAAAGATTCAGATGCTTGACAATAAAGTGAGAAACAGTTACACATGTAACCTTGGTGCCACTTTCATGGAATATGTATTTGTGAATGATCCTATTCTTAGCCCAGTTTTGCGGTTGTATTATTTCCAATTGTGGATGCTGGGACTCTGGTAGCACATCTTTCTATAGGGGCTTACATCTCATTGTCAGTGTTTTACCTCCCGTCTCTCCTTGCATCTACCCACATCCTGCTTTCACTTTGCTTCAACTCTTTATTCTCTTTTATATTATAATATATCATGTGTAACAGTAATGTTAAGTGGTTTAGATAGATGTAAATTGTAATCTATTTTTAATATCTGGTTGATCAGATAGCTCTTAACTGGTTCTGATTTGACAAATAGAAAAAGAGAGACAGCTATTAAAAAAAAGATATTTTGGGGACGAAAGGGGAAATTTGAATATGAACTATTTGACTATATGAGGATATTATCATTAATTTTGCTAAGTGATTGTGATATTATGATTTTTTAGGAGAATGTCTTTAGTTTTGGTAGAGGCATGTTGAAATATTTATTAGGAGAGTGTTAGGATTTCTGAAATGTACTTTAACATTATTTATAAAGAGAGAGAAAAAACACAGATATAGCCAAGTATTAATAGCTGTATAGTTTAAGTGAGAGATATGTCTGTCCATTATTATACTATTCTTTCCACTTTTCTATATTATTTGAAAATATTCTACCAAAAAAGTCGGGGTTGGGGGAAACCACATAACTGAATCACTTATTCCCTTATAAATCTTGAGAATTTTGACTGGCACCAGCTAAATGAGACTGGTCCTTCAGATAGTCCAAAAGAGATTGTTTTCCAAAAGAAAAGAAAACCAACTCTGAGATCTATAAACTAAAGTGAAAGAATAATGATGTAAGTGTAACTAGACCTCAGAAGTCACTAGTGGCCTGAATTGGACCTGCAAGTGTGACTTCTTTGGTCTTCTTAGTATCCATAAAATTTTTGCATCCAAATCCAAATCCCAGTGTGTTACATATACATTGTGATTGCTCATTCTTTCTGATGAATTGTCCCATGTATCATTATGAAATATCCCTTATAATCTCTACTAAGAGTCTGTTCATAGTTTACTTTGATATTAATTTAGCTATGCTAACTTTATTATGATCATTATTTTCATTTTTTCTCTTTTAACATACATTGGGGTCTTTACATTTAAAATAAATTTCTTATAGATAGCATGTAATTGAGTCTTGCATTTTTATCAGTATAACTGTCTCTGCCTTTTCATTAGAATGTTTAGTATAGTTACATTTAATGTGCTTGTTAATATATCTGTCCCTTCTGGGGTGTGTGTGTGTGTGTGTGTGTGTGTGTGTGTGTGTGTGTGTGTGTGTGTGTGTGGTTGTTATTATCTCTTACTCATTTACTGATTTCTTTTTGGCTAATTTTTGGTTGATTCTTTAAGGTTAAGTGATTTTCTGTTAGTATTCAGTTTTTTTCTTCTGCTGAATTTTTAGCTGGTTTTTAATTCTAGATCATAGGTTGGCAGACTTTTTCTTCAAAGGGCTGGGTAGTAAATATTTTAGTTTTCATGGAGGCTGCATAAGGTCTCTGTTGCACATTCCTTTTATTTGTTTGCTGGTTTATTTTCAGACCAT
Source organism: Eumetopias jubatus (assembly GCF_037043125.1). Taxonomy (NCBI): domain Eukaryota; kingdom Metazoa; phylum Chordata; class Mammalia; order Carnivora; family Otariidae; genus Eumetopias; species Eumetopias jubatus. The sequence goes on from NW_028274822.1 coordinate 34,923,300, forward strand.
TAAAAAATTTTTTAAATATCATATGCTCATGGACCATACTAAAACAGATAGCAAGCCAGATTTGCACTGTGGGCAGTAGTTTGTCGACCCAAATATGCATCATTAATTTATAAATGCTATTTATAGTCGATATTGTACCACTTCATACTTAGCACTTTTCACTTGCCACCTGCCGTTTGCAACATCTCCTTTCATGAACGTAATAATCTCACTACAGTAGGTTTTCATTTACCTGCCCCCCCCCACTTTACAAGTAGCCCTTTATGCTCTTGGTGTCACATTATTTACTTCTACATCCGTTATAAACACCACCTTACAATGTCATTATTCTTACTCTACATATTTTTAGGAAATTGTGAGAAATAAAGAGCATTTGTATTTCTTTCCATACCTCATATTTCTGGTGCTCTTCTTTCTTTCCTATAGATAGGTGAGAGCTTCCATTTGGTATCATTTTTATCCAGCCTGAAGAACATTTATTACCTTTTCTGTAGAACATGTCTGCTAGCAACAAATACCTTAGCTTTTGTTTACTTGAAATTTATTTATTTCACTCTTGCCTTTAAAGACCATTTTTGCTGGGTAAGGAATTCTAAGAGAACAGTATCTTTTCTTTTTTAGCTCTTTAAAAATATAATCTTATCTAATTCTGGCTTTATAGTTTGGATAAAAAGTGAACCATAATTCATATTATATGCCCCTGTGAGTAATGGATCTTTTCTTCCCTCTACTGCTGTCAAGATTTTTTCTTTATTATTGGTTTCCAATAGTTTGATCATGAAGGGCCTATGTGTGATTTTCTCGACATTTATCCTGCTTGGGTTTCTCTTCAGCTCTTGGATGTAGAAATCAATATGTTTCATCAAATTCAGGGGAAAAAATTCAGCTATAATTTTGTTAAATGTATTTTCTTCAGTTCCATTCTCCTTTTCCTTTTGGGGCTTCAGTTACACATGTTAGATTGTTTGGTATTATACCACCCATTTGGGAAGCTCTGGTGACTTTAATTTTTTTCTTTCATCTTTAGAATGAATAATTTCTATTGCTCTGTCTTCAAGTTTGCTGTCCTATTCTTATGATACCTCCAACCTATTATACCATAAACTGAATCCTTCATGTTAGGTATTGTCCTTTATCATATAGTTCTTTTTATACTTCTCACTTCTCTTCTAAGATTTCCTGTGTGTCCATTCATTAAGACCAGGTTTGCCTATAAGTCCTAGATAATCATTCTAATAACTCTTTACTGTCATGGTCTACAAAATAACAACATTTGAGACAGCTGACTGCTTGGGATTGCTATCCATTGACAGCTCTTCTTTTTTTCCTCAACTCTGGTTCACATGTTTCTGTTTCTTTGCATATTGCATAATTTTTCATTTTACACTGGATATCATGGCTTATACAATTTGGAGCCTCTGGATTTTGTTTTCTTTATCTAACGAGTGTTTGTTCTTTTCTATCAGGCAGTTTAGTTCCTGGCTCATTACTTTCAAAAAGTCCTTTGTGTGGATCATATTAATGTTTGGTTTTAAGCTATGTTAGGACGGTTCTAGAATAGGCTCTACTTTAGTGTATGGAATTTTCTCCTAAGGTGTGGATTTTCAATTTGCAGCTGAATGCCTAGGATATTAAAACATTTCTCTGGAAAAGCCAGAATTCAAAGTCTAACAGCATTTCTTGACTTCCGATACCTGTGCCCACTGTCAAACCCAGAGCAGCTTCTCTCTGGTATTTCTCAGGTAGTCTTTTTGTTTGTTTGTTATTTAAATTCAGTTAGCCAACATATAGTACATCATTAGTTTTGTTTTTTTAATTTTATTATGTTATGTTAATCACCATACATTACATCAGTAGTTTCTGATGTAGTGTTCAATTATTCATTAGCTGCATATAACACTCAGTGCTCATCTCCTGTAGTCTTAATCCAATGGAGGTGTAGCCTAGCCCCCAGTCACACATTTATGGGGGATCCTCCACTTAAACTTCTGCCCTCCACCATGCATCTCCCTTCTTTCTCTTGCCATGGCCCCTAAAGTCTAGCCACTGCAGTAGTCCTAAACTCTCATCTTTGCTTTTACAGTTCAGTGATCCCATCCTGCAGGACCCTGTATCACTGTCAGGATACTGACACCATGTAGAAAGCTGGAGTGATTATGGGACTTACCTAGTAAGTTTCCCTCCCCTCAGGGATAACAGAGTTTTACCAGCTATGATCCAATTCCTGAAAACTCTTGACACGTATTATGTCCAGTTTTATGTTTGTTCATGGCAGAAGGGCTGGTGTGGTACCAGTTACTCTATTATGGCTAGAAGCAGAATTATCTCTATTTACTCTTATTTTATCCAGTTATTCCATTTAAGCATTTGATTTTGTAAGCCATGAAGAAAGTAATCTAAAATACAGTGGAGGGTGCCTGGGTGGCTCAGTTGGTTAAGCGACTGCCTTCGGCTCAGGTCATGATCCCGGAGTCCTGGGATCGAGTCCCACATTGGGCTCCCAGCTCAGTGGGGAGCCTGCTTCTCCTTCTGACTCTCTCCCCTCTCATGCTGTTTCTCTCTCGCTCGCTCTCTAATAAATAAATAAAATCTTTAAAAATAAATAAATAAATAAATAAAATACAGTGGAAACATGGGCTTAGGGTACTTTTTTTTTTTTTTTACAAAAGCATAAAGAAGGCTGTGAAGGACTATTGAATTTTCTGAAGCAGGAGAGGTTTATGCCAATTAATGAAGCATTGAGATCTTGATCATGAGAACCTTGTAAACAGCTGCAAATGGATTATGAGCCATGAGGTAAACTGGATCTTCACAAAACCCAAAGCACTGTAACTTTATATCCAGTTTTATGGTTTGTTCATTTGTTTCTATTTTGTATTGCTTGTTTAACTGCTTATGTTTGATGATGAGGTTTCAGTTCTTCAGGGTCTCTGTGGTAAACCCAGTTCAGAGATCAGGCATTTCATGCTCTTCTGATTTTAATCTTTACCAGAGGAAACTTCTCCACTGGCACAGACTCCTCAAGTGGCAACTGGTATATAGGCTACACTATAGTAAAAAAATGCCAATAAAAGGGGGAAACCCCCACTCTTCTACCGGCACACTTATTCTACCTTGTATATCATGCATATTACAGTAAGAAAAGTCTTCCAGGATTTTCCAGCCTTTAATTATTTGCAGTAGGTATTTTCCACTCCTTAGGACTTTCTGTTGGCCAGATGCAGGCAGGCCAGCTCTCCAAAAACCTGATCTGCCTCTTTCTCTCTCAAAGTGGACTGCTCTGGTGTATGATGCTTACTCCTCAATTCTGTCATATTTTCAGTTCCCACTCAGACCTTGAGACAGGGTTGTAATGGAAGTAGTTTCTCATTTATTCTGTTACTATTGTGAGCTGTATTGATGGCTTTCTGAATTATTAAACAAACCTTGAGTTTCTGGGATAGATGTTGTGGCCATGGTTTGTTGTTATTGTTAGATTCAGATTGCTAATATTTTGTTAAGAATTTTTACATCTGTGTTCATGAGGAGTATTGTCTCTAATTTCCTTTCATGTAATATTCTCAGCTTTTGTCTGAGGATTATGCTGGTCTCACAAAGTAAGTGAAGACTTTCCTCCATCTCTTTTGTGAAAGGGCTTATGTAATATTGATACCTGGTTTTCTTGTTTGATAGAATTCACCAGTGAACCCATTTGTGCCAGTAGTTTTCTTTGTGGGAAATATTTGATAACAAATTTAATGCAGACAAATTTTCTATTTCTACCTGAGTCACTTTCGGAATGTTGTGTTTTTCAGGGAGTATATTTGTTTTATCTATGGCATAAAATTGTTTATAATATTTTTTGTTATCAATTTGGTTTCTGATGGATCTGCTATGATATTTTCTTTTTAAATTTTTGAAATTAGTCATTTGAATTTTCTTGATCTCTTTATTCTTAGTAATCTGTTTAAAAACTCAACTTTTGATTCAGTTTTTTTAATATCATCTATTGTTTGATTTCAATTTCATTAGTTTCTGTTCAGTTCTTATCTTTATTATGTACTTCCTTCTGCTTAATCTAGTTTTAATTTGCTTACCATTTTTAGCTTCATACAGTTGAAAATAAGGTTATTAATTTTTTTAAAGATTTTATTTATTTATTTGATAGAGAGAGACACAGTGAGAGAGGGAACACAAGCCAGGGAGAGTGGGAGAGGGAGAAGCAGACTTCCCGCTGAACAGGGAGCCCGATGTGGGACTCGATCCCAGGACCCTGGGATCATGACCTGAGCCAGAGGCAGACGCTTAATGACTGAGCCACCCAGGCGCCCCTAAGGTTATTAATTTTAAATCATTTTTATTCACATGTATTCATTTAATGCTAGAAATTTACTTCTAAGTATTGCTTTAGCAAATACCACACATACTGATATACTGTATTTATATAAATAGAGTTTGAAATATCTTAAAAATGTCCTGGCTGTTGTTCTTTGACCAACAGTTTATTTTAAAGTGTTGTTCAATTATCAACGTTTTAGGACTTTTCTTAAATATATATTTTACATTGTCACTAATTTCTAATTAAATTCTTTGGGTTCAGAAAATATACTGTGCACATTTTTAAAATTTTTTGTTATTAAGATATTTCCTGCCCCATGATATGGTTTACTTTGGTGAAACATCTATGTATACTTGTATAGTATACATATTTTGCAGTTTTTGCATGTGTTATTGTACTGATTTTTTTTTACCTTCTAGTTACCAAGAAATGTTTATTAATATCCCCATATACAATCATGTGCTTGTTTATTTCTCCCATTATTTTTTGCTTTATGCATTTTGAGGCTCTGCTATTTTGTATAAATATATTAATTATGTTGTCTTCCTAGTGAACTTACTCTCATCATTATGAGTATCACTGTTTATAATATGTATCCGGCAGTTATTTTGTCTTATATAGTCTTTCCATCTTCCTATGCTGATTATTTGCATTGTCTATATGTTTTTATTATTTTATCTTCAACCTATCTTCATCTCTTTTAGAATGTATAATTGAACCCAGCTTTTTAATCCAGTCTGATAATCTCTGCCTTTTAAGTGGAATATCTAGTCCACTCACATTTAATATTATTTAAGTCTTTTGCTATTCTTTTTTATTTCTCCCTTCTGCTTTTCTTTCTTTTTCCTTTTCTTTCTCTCTCTTTTCTTTTTTGTCTCTACCTTCTGTTTTTCTTTTTAGTTAATAGACTGTATTGTTTTATTTTATTTTATTTTTAAAGATTTTATTTATTTATTTGACAGTGAGAGAAACAGCGAGAGAGGGAACACAAGCAGGGGGAGTGGGAGAGGGAGAAACAGGCTTCCCTGCTGAGCTGGAAGCCTGGTACAGGGCTCAGTCCCAGGACCCTGGGATCATGATCTGAGCCAGAGGCAGAGGCTTAACAGCTGAGCCACCTTAATAACTGACCCTATTGTTTTATTTTAATTTTGTGATCAACTTTAGCTTATTATTTATTTAATAAAAATCTGTTTGGTTTTTTTTTAAATAAAAATGTGTTTTTTTCCAGATAGGATTCTGGATTGATAGGTTTCTTTTTTTCTCCCTTTCAGTACATTAAAGATGTCATTCGACTGTCCAGTGTTTTCCATTTTTTATGAGAAGCAAAGTATCATAGTTACTAGTGTTCTATAGGTAGTATGTCATTTTTCTCTGGCTGGTTTTAAAGATATCTCCTCGTGTTTGATTTAAATCAGTTTAACTAGGATGTGCCTAAGTGTGCATGTATGCGTGTGGAGAATGAGGTGGCATGCAAGTTTTACATTTAAAATCTGTTGGGTCTGGAAGTTCATTTATCATCAAATATTTTATTTTTTAATTTCTGCCAATTTTCCCTCTCTTCCTTTGCTAAGACTCTCATTACATAATTTAGATGTGATATTGTTCCACAGGTCACTGTTGTTCTATTCATTTTTTCAATTAAAAAATTTAATTTGGGGTAATTGTAAATTCATATGCAGTTTTAAGAAAAATTGCAGAAGATCATGTGTACCTTTACACAGTTTCCCTCAATGGTAACATCTTGCAGAACTCTTGTACAGAATCACAACCAGGACACTGACGTTGGATACATTCAAGATACAGAACATTTCCATCACCACAGGTTCCCTCATGTTCCCCTTTTATAGCCACACCACTTCCCCTTCCACCTTTATCCCTGGCAACCACTAATTTATTCTCATTTCTAAAATTTTGTCATTTCAAGAATGTTATATAAATTAAACCATGAAATATTTCACCTTTTGGGATCAAGTTTTTCCAATTAATATAATTCTTTGGAGACGCATTCAGGTTGTTGAGTGTATCAAGACCCCATTCCTTTTTATTGCTGAGTAGTTGTCCATGCTACAACAATTATAGATTATTTAACCATTCACCTGTTGAAGGATATCTGAGTTATTTCTAGTTTTTGAGTTTTGCAAAGCCACTATAAATATTCACATACTTTCTTTAACCGCCTTGGTCAACATAGAGTTTCACTTATCTCACAAGAGTGCAATTGCTGGGTAATATATGGTTTTTAGTTTTTTGTTTTGCTTTGTTTTGTTTTGTTTTAGAAACTGACAAACTGTTCTCCAGAGTGGCTATACATTTTATATTTCTACCAGCAAAATAGTCTTTGTCTTTGTAGTAGTCCTTTTTCAGTTATGTGGTTTGCAAATATTTTCTCCCAGTTTTTAACTTGCTTATTCATCCTCTTAGGATGCTTTATAGAGCAAAATATTTTAATTTCAATTAAGTCCAATTTAGCAATTTTTCTGATATGTATATTTCTTTTGGTATCAAATTTAAGAACTCTTTGCTTGCCCTGGATTCTAACTGTGCATTTTCTAAACATTTTACTGTTTTATATTTTATGTTTTCTGCATCCATTTTTAATAAATTTTTGTATATGACTGGCATTTATGTCAAGGTTCATTTTTTTAAAAAGATTTTATTTATTTGAGAGAGAGAATGAGAGATAGAGAGCATGAGAGGGAAGAGGGTCAGAGGGAGAGGCAGACTCCCTGCTGAGCAGGGAGCCGGATGTGGGACTCGATCCTGGGACTCCAGGATCATGACCTGAGCCAAAGGCAGTCGCTTAACCAACTGAGACACCCAGGCGCCCCAGGTTCATTTTTTTTTTCCTGACTATGATCTCTAGTTGCTCCTGCACCATTTTTTGGAAAAGCTATCTTTCCTTCACTGAACTGCTTGTGCACCTTTGTCAAAACTCAGTTGGGTATATTTGTGCTAGTCACTTGCTTTCTGGGTTCTCTCTTCTGTTCCATTGATCAATGTGTCAGTCTCTCAACCAATACCACATAGTCTTGATTACCATAGCTATATAATAAGTATTGAAAAAAGGTTGATTGAGCAGCCATCAAAAAAAAAATGAAATCTTGCCATTTGCAATGATGTGGATGGAACTAGAGGGTATTATGCTAAGCGAAATAAGTCCATCAGAGAAAGACAAGTATCATATGATCTCACTGATATGAGGTATTTGAGAAACAAGACAGAGGATCATAGGGGAAGGGAGGGAAAAATGAAACAAGACGAAACCAGAGAGGGAGACAAACCATAAGAGACTCTTAATCTCAGGAAACAAACTGAGGGTTGCTGGAGTGGTGGGGGGTGGGAGGGATGAGGTGGCTGGGTGATAGACATTCGGGAGGGTATGTGCTGTGGTGAGCGCTGTGAATTGTGTAAGACTGATGAATCACAGACCTGTACCTCTGAAACAAATAATATATTATATGTTAATAATTTAATTATTAACTTAATTTTAATTAAAAATATTTTTTAAAAAGTTTGGTTGACTCCTCCCACTTTAATCTTTTCTTTCAAAATTGATTTAGCATTCTATTTCCTTTGTCTTTCCATATAAATTTTAGATATCTTGCCTGTATCTATAAAATTTTGCTGGAATTTTGGAAGGAGTTAAATTAAACTTCTATATCAATTTGGGAAGAATTGGTGTCTTTACTGTGCTGAGTCTTCCAATCCATGAACACAGTATGTCTCTATATTTATTTTTTTTCTACATTTATTTAGGTTAGTTGTTTCTTTTATCAGCATTTTGTAGTTTTCAACATATAAATCCTGGATCTGCTTTGTTAAGTTTACAGGGAGATTTCATCATTCAAGAAATATATTTTCACTTAATACTTGTATTTTTTAGCCTCTTGACTGATTACCAACGCAGGCTCTATACTCCAGCTTCCTAATTTATATTTATATTTCTCATCTGTTATCATCTCCTCTCATGTCATTTTTGTATGGGTTTATATCATTTTTAATACCTCTGTCAATTTTATTAATAGCAAAAAAAACATATATTTAAACCACTACTATTATTAGGAAAAGTCATTTTAAAGTTGATTGAATTTTAACATCGATTCTTATAATTTTGAATTTAAATGTTAATATTAAATATTTAAATCAAATGTTTAAATCAACTTAAATCTAATCAAATAAAATTTTAAAGTTGAACATGAGTCTATTAAAAATTTTAGGGAATGGTAACAGTGTTGAAGATTTTTAACACTTGAAATATTAAGTGCCATTCAAAAGCTTCATTAAAGTTTATAAAATATATATGTAATAGTTTGTTAAAATCATCATTTGGTCTATTTGGCAAATTCATTTTTTCATGAATTGGTCTTCATGGGTCAAGCTTAAATTTAAAGGATGATTTTTTTTTCTTGTTAATTATCTTGCATCATTTAAAGCTGAAAGGAGGAAGGGTCTATTCCCCATTTCTCACTTGAAATTTAGGATGATAAACGTGGTGTAAGGGGTCTTGCCAGTACAGGACCACCCCAACAAATAAAAACTAGCAGCAGTATATGGTTAGGCTGAGAAAGGAGTATCTAATGTTCTAAAACTCTCTTGGCTCCTATGTGATGTAGAAGGGATCTAAAGTTCCCTGCATATCTTGCAGAGGACACAGAAGGATACAGATGGTGCAAACATGGCAAGAAGCAAAATGGACTCACCATGTAAATGAGAGGTAGGTAGCTAGGTTAGGATATGAGCAGAAGTTAAATCTGGGGGTCAGAGTGCTTTGCAGCTAAGATAGAGCTGAGATTGTACCAAGGTAGTGAGATAAGATTAGGAGGCCCTCACTTAACTGAAATAACGGACCTCAGGTTTGGGTCACAGACTTCATAGCTTGTGACAAAAGCTTGGGCCCCTGTCCTATATACCTGGATGACATCTAGGGGAGGACTGGCAAAAGAGAAAGAAAATATATATAAAAAGTGAGTGTGATTCCAAAAGAAGCTGAATGTTATATATTCACTTACTGATTCATTCACTGACACATTCATTCATTCAAGAAACATGTATCAAGAATGTAGAACATTATAGGCACCATTCTTTGTTCTAGTATGCAGAAAGAAGTCTGCTATCCCATTGACTTTCCTTATCTGAAAGAGACTGATTAGGCTGGAAGTGACTGAGATAAGTAACAAGTTTTAGTTATTCTTCAGACTACCTGGAGGTAAAGTTTTAGCAGGAAGTTTAGATAGGCCAGAGAAAATTTAAAAAACACATTTTTAGCATCTTTATTGCATTGTACAACTATAATTACATCAGATTCCACATTATTTTATAGTTTTGAAGATAAGGTTTAACTTATTCATTTATTTAATAAATATTTATAAAGCACCTATGATGGGCCAGGCACTGTTCTAGTGCTGAGGATCCAACCATGAACAATTCTATTTGTATATTCCTTTTGCCTAGCATATGACAAATACTCAATATTTGCAAAAAGAAGCAAAGGTAGTGATTCTTGCCCTACTGAGTATGTACATTTACATGCAGGGTAATGAGGTATGTGGGGATATTCTTCACCATAAGTAAGAACATTCTGCATAGGACCTCCATGGGTCCAAGATTTAAGGTTTGCCTTGTCTCCTGTGACTCCCATACTTATCCACTCCCATCCTAGGATGTTCCAGGAAAGAGAAGATTTTTGTACACTCTTGGACTCCACCCTGACCCATGTATCGTAACATGCAATGCATACTTGTATTTAGTTTGGATATATCATAGTTACCTGAGTCTACATGCATGCTTGTGCACGTACATGATGTGTCTTAGGAAGAATTCTTAGTTCTCAAATTTACATACTCCATGAGAAACTTCTGGGTTATTTTTGCTACTGAAAATAGCGACATTAAATCAATTAGAAGAAAGATTTGAAGAAATATTCAGGTGCAGAACAATATAAACTGACCCCTTGAGACTTGACCAAGTCTTTAAACAGTAATGATTGTCATTTTTATGGACATTTGACTAATTGGTAAGTCATTCACTCAACAAACTTTATTCAAAAGCTACTAGGTGCACAACATTGAAGTTCTGCAAATGCATTAAGAAATATTTACATTTACAAATTGGTCAAATTTCAAAGTTACTACTTTTCAAAATTTTTTTCTACATTTATTGCTTTCAAATTTTAGGGTACCCAGTTGCTCCCTTAATTCTGGTATTCTTGGATTTAACAGAAAAGTTTCATGATTTCTTGATTTACTTTCTTTATTGTATCTTTTGTACACTTTTGTCATTTCTCTTAGGTTTTGTCTTATTAGACTAAAGCCTTCCCTTTTAGAGTCTACTTCAATTTATTAAATTCACTTTTAATGGATATTCCGAAGTGGTTACCTTATCATTTTTCACTCCTCTTTTTGTCTTCTTTTTCCTTTTCTTCCTCTTCCTCCTCAAGTGTACTTCCACCTTGGGAGAATTCGTAGGCTCTGGCCATGCTGCAGTTTACATCTGTCACTAGTACTGCAGCCTCCAGCAACTTTTTATTAAAGCCAGTGATGTAGTGGGCACTTTGGCCAAAGCTGTCCACATGATGGATAGGAGCACGTCTCGAGGGGCCTTTCCCTTGCAATGAGATGAGATTGGCTGATGTTGGGAGATGAAGCCTTTCCCCTCTAGGTCAGTGCTTGCAATCCATTCCAAGTCAGAAGGGAGAGGAAGTTATTACCAGCCAGTGGCTGTTTCGTGGTCACTGGGAATTCTATGACTGGGAGAGCCTCATCCCTCTTTTCTCTCTACAGAACCACAGTTCCTATCAGCTAATACTAGTGACCATGGGATCTGTCTCAGAGGAGGTGCCCTGGGCAAAATGAACTAGAGTCAATTAACTAAATCTTGACCTGCAGTGGAAAGTGAGGCAGATAATTATACTCTTTGGTTTCCTTAGGTATAAAATATAGTAGCACCATTGCCTTACAGGAACACTTCCAGACATCTAAACTGTAGAAGCCTAACTTTGAACCTAGAATTAAGTAAGGGTGGCTCCAAAGCAGTAAGGAAAAGAGAATTACAAAGCTCATGTACTTTATTCCACATACACAAATGGGAAATCATTTTCAGGTAAATTGTTTTTAGTCTTTTTTGAGGAAAAAAGAAAGAAAACTAATAGTTATTGAGCACTTACTCCATACCAATGAGTTTAAATCTGTTATGTCAATATGATAATATCAATGTCAGCTGCTGTTTACTAACTTTTTACCATGTCACAAGCATATTCAAGATGTGTTAATATCTGTTATCTCATTTTATCCTCAAAAATGTCCTGTGATATAAAGTTTAGTTTTATAATTTTGTTTAAGAGATGAATAAACTGAATGTGAAAGAGGTTAAGACTTGAAAAAAATAAGGAAAGTGAAGTTCAGAGAATTTGAGCACACTGCTTAAGGCCATCCTCTTAATGGTTATGCTGCTCAAAGCCAAAACTCATGCTTTTGCTTTTTCACCAGAAATTTCAAGTGTTTTAAGTGTTACAGGCTGCAGGCAGAATGGCCAGATAGAGATACAAAATATTAAAAAAAAAAGTAGAACTAATGATATAGGAGAAGGCAATGGAGGCAGGAAAACCACAATTCAGAGCTTTTCCTTGGGAAGCATGTAATTACTGGGAGCATTATTCTTTCAGAGCATGGATAACTAATATTCATGACAATGACAGTGAGGTACCCAGAAATGGTTCATTTTTTTTCAATGTAATTTAGTCAAGAAACATAGAAAAATCTCAAATAAAATTTGCATGAAGAAAAGTTTTAAACTCCAAACTGCACTAGAAATTGAACTCAATTGAGCTTTCCACACAGGAATAAATTTATGTTTACAAAAACAGATTATAAATATACAATGTATTGTATTTCCTGACTGTGTGATTGGGTTAATAGAACTTCTAGGGAAACTTGAGCTCTATTGCAATATGGACCTCATTACTGACAATGCTATGTAGTAAAGTTATTCTTAACTGATGTGCAGCAAATTATAAATAGGAAGTTGTTGTGCTAGAAATTTAGGATATTTTCTACTGTTCCCATAAAAAATTAACTTACAGAAAGATATGCATCACTGTCTCAACCATGTTACTATCCCTAATTTCCTCCAGAATGAAATTCCACAGTCACCAATGTGAATGTACTGTTATAATTCTTCTTGAAAATAATAGATGTTCAGTAAATGCTTGTTGGACAAATTCATTGGTGAATGGTACAAGTATACATACATACTCACACATTGCCCTTCTCATTACCAAGAGTTCTTTTTAGCTAAAAAATCAAGAGGGCAGATAGGACGATCTGGTCTGAACTTGGTCTTAGCAATTTAGCCTCACTTGTGAAGTGAAGTCACTGAGTACAACATCACTGTGATCATAGATGCTGGGTGTCTATCCCCAGAAGAGCAGAGTGCAAGTTTAGAACCAACATAGTCCTGGGTCTCTGCTGGCTCATAAACAATGATGGAAATATTGCCAGAAATGAAATTCAGTCGTTTGAGCCAAATAGATATGTAGCTTACTAAAATTATCCCATAGGTGAAAATATAAATATTTTCCACAGTATTATAATAATTTAGTGTTATGCTCATAAAGAGTCATATGATTTTTATAATAATTGAAGTTTTAATTACTACATTTCCAGTCAGTAAAGAGGGTTGGAGTATATTCTTGACATAATCTTTTCCATATGGACATTTAGATAATGTTTTTGAAAAGGCACTAACAATACAATGAAGTGCTGTTATATATCATGCACTTTTTGCAATGCACAGAATAAGTTTGATTCTGTGTTCAACTCTTTAAATCTATATTCAGATAACCTTGTTTAAATTTTTATTAAAATGCTTTATTCAGGATCATAAATAATTTTAAATATCAGTTATAAAAATGACCTTGTTGAGCCTCTATAGACGTCATGAGCATTTCCAAAGCATCATTGGAAGTCCATGGCACTGAAGATCCAATCAATATTAGGTCTACTTAGCCCACATGTCCACTAGAAGCACAAACTCATTTTTCAGAATATTGTGTTTCCAAACTCCTGATTGGGGAAAAGTTTACCTCCTTGGACTCACTGTCCTCTCAGTGCTACTACCCGTATCCATGTTTAGCTCTTCTCATATTTTAGTCAAAATAGAGCATTGATACTTTCAGGGCTATGATCTCTGTTATGTTTCTGGGGGCTCACTATTCTCTTTCTAACCTTTATAAAACTTTGAGATAATATAATGAATTCAAAGGCTAATATGGGTTTTAGTAACAAAGGAATCCTTGTTGCCCTCATGAAGCATAAAGAAACATTCATTAAGACTTTCATAGATTAACCCCCTTTTACATTAAAATGTCTTCTCCAGTCTCCCATGAGTTCCCGCTTTTACAGTAACCAAACAACTCACATCTTATGATAAAAGACCAGAGCTATTACCAAGAAAAACTGAAGTGAAAAGCACTGCCTGCTTTACTTCCTCCTCTTCAACCGCACCAGTGGCCACATTGGGGAGTTCCTTTATGACCAGTTAACAAAGAAGGAAAAATGCAGGCCTAGTTTACAATGGAATTTCATGGTATAATGTCAGCAGCACACGTAAGTGGCTATTGTGTTTGAGTCCACTCAAAGGGTGGCTCTGAAAGACAGTGATGGGGGAAAATTCTTCCTCTGGACAGCTCTTCAAACAATACATCTGATTCTCCACTTTTTATGAAAGAGGGATGGTTAGAGGTATAGATCCACACTCATTCATGGACAGAGACTGAGAAGTTGACCAGCTTATCAGGGAATTAGAAAGAACAAGCTTCAAAGATTAGTGATCAGAAAGTCCAGAGAAGAGATAAATGGATATACGCAGCAAACTAGGAAGAAAAAATGATACTTATATGTATGTAAATGTCCTCCTGAGAGCTTCCATTACAGAGGGATTTCTTGATAATCATGAATATGAGGATCCATCCTGAGCATGTCAGTTTGCCCCATAACCATCCCATTTGTTCATTAGGTCAAAGTACAGAGTACTAATTGCAGTAGGGATGGAGTCCATTCTTAGACCCCAGAATATGCATTTTCTTTTATATGGGTGATCTGAATGCCACCATTGCTGACTGTTAAATGAGTCAATAGCAGCGACTGATGCTGAGTTCCTAGCATGGCACCATTCCCACAAAAGGACCAGCCAGCCACCCAGTGGCAGATTGATTCTCCTAATCATGGAGTAAGGAATAAGTTTTCATTATGAGGATAGATTCATACTCTGGATATGGGTTTGTCTTTCCTATTTGCAATGCTTATGTCAGCAATACTATTTTTGGACTTATAGAGTATCTTATTGTTCATTATAGTATCCACATAGCATCATGTCAGACCAAGGAACTAATTTCATAGAGAAGAGAATATGTCAATAGGCTCATATCCATGAAATCTGTTTGTCTTACCATGGTGCCCCATTTCCCGGAATTATCTGGCTTGATAGAATGATTAAATGAACTTCTGAAGGCTCAGTTATTGCCTCATTTGGGAAACAGCACTCTGTGATGTTCAAATGCTGTCCGAAGGATACACAACTTCAATGAAAAGGCAACATGTAGCATTTTCCTGCATAGCCATATTATACATCTCTGGGAACAGAGGTGTGGAGGGGAAGTAGCTCCCATCATACTGTACCTATTAATTCACTAAAGGAAATTTGGTCCTTTATCTGAAAATTCTTCTGCCTGTGCCTTTGGGGGTCTTTTGCCCAAGGAAAAAGTTCTTTTGCCAGGAAATGGAAAATCTTCATGTTTCTATTAAATTGGAAACTGAGAGTACCCTTTGGACATTTTGGGCTTCTTTGTTCTTTATTGGAGTAGAGTTGACATATCATGTTGTATTACTTTCAGCTGTACAACATAGTGATTCGACAATTCTATGCATTCCTCAATGCTTGGGCTTCTTATATTGTAGAACGATAGATATGGATTCATTTTACTAGCATGATTGATCCTCTTTACCATTTTACTACTGCACAACTGGGACAAGAAGAACTATTTCCAGAATCCAGGATACTCACCAGAAAACCTCATAACATTTCTATGACCAGTAGCAAGAGGAAACACTAACAAACCCATAACCACAGGAACACAAGGGACTTGGATCTTATGGAAAGTTTTGGGTATTCTACCAGGTGAAAAATATCAAGAAGCTGAGGTGCTCTCTGAGAGTAAAAAGGACACGGAATGGAAGTCATTATTACCTTTGGCCTTATAACCATATACAGGGGTGGTGGCTGTAGCAGCTTTATTGGAAGTCAGTTAATTCCCCCATTTCATGTATCGTTTAGGAAGTACACATCATAGTTTAGGTTTCATATGGGAGAATGATTTTATTGACACAATGGTGACAAAATGGTGGCTCATAGGATTCTGAGATTCACCTGTGTTGAAGAGGCAGGCTTCCTACTGCAAGTGAAGAAGATATTGCCAGATCCATTCTTCTCTGCCCTGTAAGGATCTCACCACCTGAGCTGCCTGACCCTCTGGCTGCTAGGTGGTTTTAACTGGGGAGAACACAAAAGAGAGCACAGTATAAGAGGAAAGAAAAGACCCATCACCCCCTCCTGGACTCCCTCCTGGACTCCCTCCTTGCTTTACTGTGGTTCTGGCTGCAGCTGCTGTCTAGGGTCACAATGCCTACTAGTTGTTCCCTCTCTGAAGGCAAGAAGCTTTCTCTAGACTTTGGAAAGACTTTCCTCGTCAGAGTTTATGATGGCTAAAAGTTTCCCATATTTTCTAGACTCTGAGTTTTACCACCCTTAGTTGATTTCTTTTCCCCGGACCACAATGCTATTAATAGTTTCTCCTTAATTAAATACATTGGATATGTTATCTCCTGCCTGTCAATATCCTGACTGACACATAATTACCATATCCCAGGCATCAAGGATACAGACAACTGTCTGGCTGCCCCTTGACAGGATGTTAATCTCTTGGTCCCATGGTTTCTTCATCTCCAAATGAAGCTTGTTGGGAGGATAAAAATCAGATGGCATATTTGAAGTGCTTAGAAGTAGTCTCTGGCTTTCCAATAAATCGCAACCCTTATTGTCATTACTAACATAATTAATATTACCAGCAGCACCCTCAATAACTTTCTTATTGGTTATCAGTGTTATTGGTAAGAATTATTACTCCACATTTTCATTAGCATTCCTGAGGAAAGTAATCCTTTAGAATAATATTGTTATCAGACATGTTCAAAGTAGTTCTTATATTTGGTAGAGCCTCCAATATCATCCAATTTGAGAGAATCTTTACAAAGTGGAAGAATCTATTTTTTTTTCAAGAAAATGAGTGAAAGGGGCTGAAGCAAGATGAAAAGAGAAAAAAATAACAAATCTCAAATGATGCTATCTAGACCACCTTTATCAACTTTATAACCTGAGTATATTCAAAAATATCTCTGAACCAACAGGGGAGTGCATCATCTTTATTTTTCATATATATATATATATATATATATATATATATAATGTATACATTATTAATTTATATTCATAAATATATATATTTCATATTTTCTCCCATTTTCTAGGACATCCACAGAGGTAGCAGAGATTACTGAGTTTTACAATATATTAGTGAGGTATAATTTATGTAAACTGTACATATTTAAAATATAGGATTGAATATTTTGAAGTATTTATACACTCATAAACCATCACCATGATCAAGAAGCATATCATCACTCTCAAGACTTTTCTCAAATACCCTTTATAATCTGTCCCTTGTACCGCTCCCTTCCCCCAACTTTCATCCACAAGCAACCACTGATCTTTTTTCTGTTATTATAGATAAATTTAAATTTTATGTAATTTATACAAATTGAATCATATAATAAATAAATAAATCTAATCATGCAGTATGTTCTTTTTTGTCTGAATCTTTTACTTTTGCATAATCATTTTGAAAAATATCAGTCTTGTTGCACTGATCAATAGCTCACTCCTTTTTTATTGTTGAGTAGCATTCTATTTTATAGACATACTAGTTTATTTTTGCATTCAACTATTAACAGATATTTGAGTTGTTTCCAGTTTAAAGCTATTTCAAAAAAAGCTATTTTGAAAATTCTTGGTATAAGTCTTTGCATGGTCATGGTAATCATTTCTCTTTCATAAATGCCTAAGAATAGAATAACTAGATTATATAAAACATGTATGATTAACCTTTTAAGAAATTGTCAAACTGCCTTCCAAGGTGACTGTACTAGTTAAGATTACCAGGAGCGGTGCATGTGAATTCTATTTTCTCCATGTCCTTGCAACATTTGGTATGTTCAGTCTTTTCCAGTTTAGCCATTCTAACATGTATATAGTGGCATCATATTGTAAATTTTCAATGATGTTGAATATCTTTTCATGAGTTTATTTGGTACCCATATGTCATAAATGTCTGTTTTAATCTTTTGAAAATATATAGAGAGATTTTAGTTATCTTTAAATATTCCAGATACGAATCATTTATCGTATAAATGGTTTGCAGATATTTTCTTCCAGTCTGTAGCTTTTCATTTTCTTCCCAGTATTTTTAAACAGATTTTTTTTTTTACAAATTCCATTTTATCTTTTTTAAAAATGGATCTTCCTTTAGGTGTCATATCAAAGAAATATTTGCCTAACTCAAGGTCACAAATTTTGCCCTAAAGTTTCTTCTAGAGATTTTATAATTGTAAGTTCTACGTTGATATCAATGATCTAGGAAGTTTTATATCTGTTTGGAGGTATGAGTCAAAGTTCATTTTTCTTTGCATATGGATATCCAGTTGTTCTAGACTGATCTGTAAAAAAGGCCATTCCTTCTTTATGAATTTCCTTTGTGCCTTTATTGAAAATAAGTGTGTGTGTTGGTCTCTTGCTGGACTCTATTCCGTCCCATTGATCTACTTTTCCATCATTGCACTAATACCATACTCCCTTGATTCTTAGAGTTTTGGATAAGTTGTGAAACAGAGTTCATCTTCCAGTATTCTCCCTTTTCAAAGATATTTTTGGCTGATCTAGGTCCTTTGTATTTCTATATGAATTTAAGAATCAGTTTCCCAATTTCTTCAGAAAAGCCCACTAAAAGTTTTATTGGGATTGCATTGAATCAGAGGATCAATTTGGAGAGAATTGGTATCTTAATATGATTGAGTTTTCTGACCCATAAATATGATATATAACTTCATTTAAATTTTTAATTTCAGCAATATTAAAAAATAAAGTGTATAGATCTCATATATTTTAATAAGATTTATCCCTAAATATTATATATGTTTTGATGCTATGGTATTGTCTTTTATTTCAATTTCTGACTATTCGTTGCTACTATATAAAATCATAATTCACCTTTGAATATTATCTTTCTTTTTAAATTTTTTAAAAGATTTTATTTATTTATTTGTTTGTTTATTTATTTATTTATTTGAAAGAAAGATAGAGTGAGAGAGCTCAAGCAAGGGGGGGAAGGAGCAACAGCAGTGGGAGAAGCAGATTCCCTGCTGAGCAGGGAGCCCTACACTGGGCTCAGTCTTAGTACCCTGGGATCATGACCTGAGTGGAAGGCAGGCGCTCAATCAACTGAGCCACACAGGCACCCGAATATCATCTTTCTATTCTGCCACTTTGCCAAACTCACATATTAGGCTCGTAGCTTTTTTTCCTTAGTTCAAGGGGACTTTTGACATAGATGGTCATATATTTCATAAATATAGATTTACTTCTTTTTTTCCAGTCTAGATGCGCTTTATTTCTTTGTCTTGCCATATAGAAACTCCAACACAAAGGTGAATAAAAGATAGACATACTTGCATTTTTCCTCATCTTAGGAGAAAAACAGTCTATCACCATTAAGTATGATTTTAGATACCAGTTTTTCATAGAAGTGCTGTGATAAATAGAGGAATTCTTTGTTTATTTCTAGTTTTCTCAGAGTATTTATCAAGAATTGATACTTGTCAAATGCTTTCTCTGCAAAACTGAGATGATAACATATTTTTTTCTCTTTTAGTATGTTAATATGTTGAATCACATAGATTGATTTTCCGATGTTAAACCAACCTTCATGATTGAAATGAACTGTACTTGATCTTGATATATCGTCCTTTCATGTATTCTTAGATTTGGTCTGTTAATATTCTTTGAGGATTTCCATATGTACATGGATATTACTGGTCTATAATTTTATTTATACATATTTAAGATTTTTTTCTTCTTGGAAAACTGACCCTTTATCAATATATGATGCTTCTTGTTTCATTAGTGTTTTGCATTGTATATATTTTTCTATCTTTTATCTTTTACTCTATATATGTCTTTAAGTGTGTTTCTTATAGAAAGCATATAGTTATATCTTGCTTTTTTTAAAAGATTCAATCTGATAATATCTGTATTTTAACTGGTGTTGAAGACCATTTATATTTAAAGTGCTTATCATTATCATTGGGTAATGGGATACCATCTTTCTATGTGTTTGTATTTGTTCCCTTTTTTCTCTTTTCTTTTTTCCTAGGATTAACTGAGCTTTTTGGTTTTTTTTAATCCTACTTATTTCTATTTAATTATTATTTAAACTTAAATTTAGAAAAAAATTTTAATAGTTGCCCATGGCTTACAAAATAGACTTTAATCTGAATCTACATTCAGATCATAATATATCTTCACTCATAGTATGAGGACTTTAAAACTGTTTATTTCTAATTTTTCTTCATCCCTCTTCCTTATGTTATTATTATCAAGGATTTTACTTGTATATGTGCTATAAATATACAATAGACTATTGCTGGGTTTTTTTGGTTTTGTTTTGTTTTTTTGTTTTTGCTTTATACTGTCCATTACCTTTTAGAGTATAAATAGAAATAGAACTAATTTATCTTTATTTATTCCATTCTGATGCTTTTCATCACTTCACACAGAGCCAATTTCTGACTTGCTTGTATAACTTCCTTTAACATTTCTATAGAATAATTTTGTTGGCAGCTAATTCCCATTTTTTTGAGAAATCTTTATTTTTCCTTTTCTTTCGAAGTATTGTTGCACTAGGTAGAGAATTCTAAGTTGATAGTTTTTTGTGTGTATGTTTGTTTTTGTTTGTTTTTCCTTTACACATCCATTCCAATGCTGTGCCTAACATGTATTTCTGCCTCTACCCAGAGTAGATTTTTTTTTTTTTATCCCTTTTCTTCTTTACCTGCTACTGTAGGTTTCTCTCAGGCTCCAGTTTTTGTTGCCCACCACTTGCCTTCAGATTAAGATGTTTCCCCCCATAATTCAGTGTAGTTCCCTTTCCTATCTCTATGGGCTATGTTTCTACCAGTGCCCATTTTAGGCTGTAATTTTATGATCCTTCTTCTGCAGACTGAGAAATTTGGGGAAGCAAGGTAGTTGGGTCTAGGTGGTGTTTGGTAGTGGTTGCTGTTACATTCTCCCATCCAGCACCATAAGGGAGGCTTTCTCTGGATTCTTCATATCCTACTTGTGAGTGGAAGTTGGGGTTCCTGGAAGAAAAGCCTAGAGCAGAGTGTAAACCTTCCTATGTGTTCATCCATCAGGAATTTTACACTCTCAGCTAACCCACACTCAACCTTTAGCAATTTGTTAAAATTTCTAGTTGAGTCTTTTTAACAGTATATATGGCATTTGGGGGTTTATACTCCAGGTAAGTAAATGTTTGGGTCCTGTTTCTTTTCTGTGTTTGTTTGTTTCAAGTTTTTATTTAAATTCTAGTCAGTTAACATGCAGTGTAATATTAGGTTCAGGAATAGAATTTAGTGATTCATCACTTACATATAAGACCCAGTACTCCTCACTACAAGTGGCTCCTTCATGCCCATCAAGCATTTATCCCATCCCCCTGTCCACCTCGCCTCCAACAACCCTCGGCGTGGTCTCTATATTCAAGAGTCTGTTTTATGATTTGCCTCTCTTCTTTCCCCACATCATCTGTTCTGTTTCTTAAATTCCATGTATGAGTGAAATCATATGGTATTTGTCTTTGTCTGACTGACTTACTTCACTTAGCATAATACACTCTAGCTCCATCTTGCAAATGGCAAGATTTCATTCTTTTTTATGGCTGAGTAATATTCCATTGTATAATATGTACCACTTCCTTTTTATCCATTCATCAGTCAATGGACATTTGGGCTCTTTCCATAATTGGGCTATTGTTGATAATGCTGCTGTAGACGTTGGGGTGCATATGCCCCTTCAAATCAGTATTTTTGTAACATTTGGGTAAATACCTAGTAGTGCAATTGCTGGGTCATAGGGTAGTTCTCTTTTTAACTTTTTGAGGAACCTCCATACTCTTTTCCAGAGTGGCTATTCCAGTTTGCATTCCCACCAACAATGTAAGAGGGTTCCCCTTTCTCTGCATCCTCACCAATATCAGTCATTTCCTGTGTTGTTAATTTTAGCCATTCTGACGGGTGGAAGTGGTATCTCATTGTAGTTTTGATTTGTATTTCCCTGATGATGGGTGATGCTGAACATCTTTTCATGTGTTGGTTAGTCCTCTGTATGTCTTCTTCAGAACAATGTCTATTTGTGTCTTCTGCCCATAATTCTTAACTGGATTATTTGTTTTTGGGGTGTTGAGTTTGGTAAGTTCTTTACAGATTTTGGATACTAAACTTTTATCAGATGTGTCATTTGCAAATATCCTTTCCAATTCCAAAGGTTGCCTTTTAGTTTTGTTGAGTATTTCTTTTGCTGTGCAAAAGCTTTTTATCTTGATGAAGTCCCAATAGTTCATTTTTGCATTTGTTTCCCTTGCCTCCAGCGATGCGTGTAATAAGAAGGTGCTATGGCCGAGGTCAAAGAGGTTGCTGCCTGTGTTCACCTCTAGGATTTTGATGATTTCCTGTCTCAGATTTAGGTCTTTCACCCATTTTGAATTTATTTTTGTGTGTGGTGCTAAGTGGTCCAATTTCATTCTCCCGCATGTGGCTGTCCAGTTTTCCCAACACCATTTGTTGAAGAGACTGTCTTTTTTTTTTTTCCATTGGATATTCTTACCTGCTTTGTCAAAGATTAGTTAACCATATAGTTGTGGGTCCATTTCTGAGTTTTCTATTCTGTTCTGTTGATCTATGTGTCTATTTTTGTGCATACCATACTGTCTTGATGACTACAGCTTTGTAATATAACTTGAAACCCAGAATCATGACGTCTCTAGTTTTGTTTTTCTTTTTCAGAATTGCTTTGGCTATTTGGGGTCTTTTGTGGTTCCATACAAATTCTAGGATTGTTTGTTCTAGCTCTGTGGAAAATGCTGGTGGTATTTTGATAGGGATTGCATTAAATGTGTAGATTGCTTTGGGTAGTATACACGTTTTAAACAATATTTCTGTTCTTCCAATCCATGAGCATGAAATGTTTTTCCATTTCTTTGTCATCTTCAATTTCTTTCATACATGTTTTATAGTTTTCAGAGTACAGATCTTTTACCTCTTTGGTTAGGTTTATTCCCGGGTATCTTATGGTTGTGAGTGCAATTGTAAATAGGATCGATTCCTTGACTTCTCTTTCTGCTGCTTCCATTATTAGTGTATAGAAATGCAATGATTTCTGTATGTTGTTTTTACATCCTGAGACTTTACTGTATTCATGTTATGAGTTATAGTAATTTTTTGGTGGAGTCTTTCTGGAGTCTTTCAGGTTTTCTACATGGAGTATCATGCCATCTGTAAATAGTTAAAGTTTGACTTCTTCCTTGCTGACTTGAATACCTTTGTTTCTTTTTGTCGTCTGATTGCTGTGGCTGGGACTTCCAGTACTATATTAAATAACAGTAGTGAGTGGATATCCCTGTCCTGTTCCTGACCTTAGAAAAATAGCTCTCATTTTTTTCCCCATTGAGGATGGAGAAATTGTTACAAATTCCTGTCTCTCTCCATAATTTCAGTTAGTTGTCTGACCTGTGTTTTCTGGTATGTTTAGGAAAAGTCATTCATTTGTGGTTCATCCAGCTCTTTTATTTTTCTGTGAGTGATGTTCTTTCCCATTCTTTACATCTCTGAGTTGACACTGGAAGTCCCCAAGTTTCATTATATACAAGTTATATACAGAAAGTATTTATGCAACTTTTATGTGTTTTTTGTGTGTTTTTAAATATAAAATAAAAACATTTATGAACCCGCCACCTAATCTAAGGACTAGAAATGATCAATAACCTTATATTTAGGGAGGGGATAGCACAGGACTGAGACACAAAAATAAGTGAATTAATGTCCATTTTTCTTTAAGAGGGGTTAATAGTATCTATAACTGGCATCTGCAAAAGCCTGAACTTAAACATGTTATTTGGAATAGAATATAAACTGGGCAAAATCATACTAGATCTGCCCAATGGCCAGTGCTTAAACCTCTTCATTTTGTCATTTTGTGCCAAAAGACCTAAGATTTAAAAAATCTGAATCTCATTTTAAATTCACCATCCCAATCAGCAGTCAGTGAGCTGGGAAAAGCAGCAAATTTTGGGTGATACTGAGAGTCCTTGTCATACTTCAATAATTTCCTTTTCTGTGAAGGGAATTAGTGTCTTTGGTAACTATATTACTCCCTACACTGTGTTATTATGTGAAATTATATCCTGGGCACAATGTCCAATTGGAAGAGTATACTAGCTCCTTTATTAGTTTTTGGGTTTTTTATTGCCTTCAGCTTAATTTTTGAGTGATATAATTTTGTCTGGTCTATTGAATAAATAATTCCCTAACTTACAATCTCATTGATTAATAAATCATTTCACCCTGATTAGGAAAGCAGTACCTACTTTTAAGGGGGGAAAAAGAGCATTTTATTAGTTTTCAAAATATTTAGGAAAGTAACATGGCTCCTCTCTTAGCTCCCTTCCCATTATATTAGTACATTTTATTTTTTCTAATAGGGTACAAAAACCAGTAATATGATAGGAAGTCATTAATACAATATAATCACAGCAGAAGATCAAGCTCATCTCTTTCTCTTTGCATTGTCAAGTGTTTCAGTATTTTATTTTATAATGTGATGACCAGAACTGATCATGGTAATCTAAGCGTGGATCTGACTAATACATTGTATAATCAAAGATTTCCTTTTAGATTATTATTCTTTTACATTCCCTGGCTTGTGCATGTCACAGTCAGGCCTAATGGAATGCCCACACTACAATATTATCCCCAAAAGAAACCAGGGAATGGATCAACTATGGGAGAGTGACAATAATGAATAGGGAAACCCAAGTTCCAGCTGTATTTCATCACTTGCCTGTGCCTCAGTTTCCTTATGGATGCCACAAACTCAAATGCCTATAGAGTTTAGAAAAAAGGATGAAAATGATCAAATAACAGTGTAGAATTTAGAAGAGGTTCAGGAAACTGGCATATCACCCTGTATAGAAGGGTAGTTTTCCCCCATGCAAGAATGCAAGCCAGTCTTGCCAGGAAAAAAAAAAAAAAAAAATGTAATTTCTCAACAGAGGCAGGAAGTATAGATTTTCATAGGAAAGCTCTCATTTTTTAAATGTGGAAACTTTTTCAAAACCTTGTAACACAAGAGGCTACAGAACAAACAAAGCAGTCTGCAGACACAATCGCTCATGGTGCCTACCTTATTAGAAGGTCTCCAAAGATCCTTCTGGCTCTATCATTTTGTGTTTGAAGATTCTGGGTCAGTATGGTTTTTAAAGGAATCAACCAAATTAATTGTTTAGGCTGAGACAATTTATAGAAGCAGCAGCAGCCTTATCTAAAGGTACTAATTAAGTGTCAAATCTATGTTCAGGATACTTGAGAAGTTAAAAGGCATAGTCTTTCAGGAACATATAAGTTATTCATTGGCTCAACAAATATTTACTGAGTAATGAAAGTAGTGAAATAATTCAATTTACCTTCCATGCTTCTCCAAACTTATCTATATTTTTTCACATCCTTGGTGCTCTCAGACCTCCATAGGCTGAGCCCTACCTACTTTTTTGTATATTCTTAAATCAACATTTTCGGCTTCCTCTGGGACCTTTCTCCATTAATTACTCCCTCAACCTCTTGGTTGTTAAGTCCTTCTTGTCTCCACTTGCTCTTTATTCTCAGTTAAAACTATATTTATGATTTATCACATATGAAATAATACCACACCTTCCACCACACCTGCCTCCCCTCACCCATTCATTTTCCCAATAAACTTTTCAGATGAGTGTTAAAGGATGGTTCTACTCAGAGTCACTGCCCAGCCTGAAGGTATTAAGAAGACAAGGGAGAGGTGCAGTGATGGTCTGATGGCAGGGGGTGAGTAGTGAACTCATTTAACACCCTCCTTTCCAACAGCCCTTTCATCAGGGGGTGGACTGCTGCATGAGGCAGAGAGGGTAAGAGCAGTGGTCTCACTACCTGGATTTGAAACATAGTGTGACATTGCCATTCTGTAGCTGTGTGTCTTTGTGCAAGTTATTTGATTTCTCGTGCCTCAGTTTGCTCATCTGTGAAATAGTAGTGCTGTTCTAATAACAGAACTAATAGGGCTGCTATGAGGATTAAATATGTTAGAATTTGTAACATCCTTAGAACATACAAGATTCATAGTAAACTCAATACAAAAGCTGAGAAATCATAATAGAAGTTCTTAGTCTTTTTTTTTTAAAGATTTTATTTATTTACTTGAGAGAGAGAGAGGGAGCAAGACAGAGAGAGCATGAGCAGAGGGCAGAAGGAGATGAAGAAGCAGACTCCCCGCTGAGCAGGGAGCCTGACTTGGGGCTCCATCTCAGGACACCGAGATCATGAACTGAAGGCAGACGCTTAACTGACTTAGCCACCCAGGTGCCCCCACAAGTTCTTAGTCTTAAATGAGAAAACTGAGGTCTGGGGGGATTAAGGAACTTCCCAGGGCTTACACAGTTAATGAGCTGCAGAGCTGAGTGTTCAATCCAGGCTGTCTGGCTACAAAGCCCAGGCTTTCAACCACCATGCTCTTCTGCTTCCCAACTATGCTGTGCTGCTCCAAACAAAGTAAAAACATTGCCATAAATAAAGGTCATATCAGTGGCATTCTGTACATCTTAAATTAGTAATAATGGGCACTCTGTTATTAATTTCCATTCTCTATCTCTTGCTTGATAGAAGCTTTTCATGATTTCCCTCCCCAGCAGTTTCAATAAGATGCTTGAAAATTTGTTTTGCTTTGTTGCAGATAATATGCTTACTAAGAGGCATTGTTTTCTTTATGGGGCCAGTTCTCCTTCTAAATGTTCAATGCCTTTCTGATTTTATGACTCAGAGTAGTTGATTGTTGACTCTTAACTCTTCCCTCCCACTCTCCAGGTCCTGCCTCCTGCCTTCTAGATTTCACTATATTTATTCCCAGAGAGACTAACTTGGATTCTTGAGATAGAAAATGCTTTAAGTAACCTATAGTTAACTTGCTTATAGTCTTCTCCCACCCCTCCTAAGTGACCCTTATTATAGTGTTATAATTTTTGTACAATAATAGAATTTCCTCCAGCAGCTCTCAATAGTCCCTGTGTCGGCAGATGGTTGAATTGACCCAAGGTTTGGGTTTTGCAGAAGGGAAAGGAATTGAAGTGCTGGCAATAAGTTGGTTAAAGTTACTCCTCATTTCTTCTGGGCTCAGTAGGCAAGGAAATGAAAAATGAAGCCATGAGGTATAGGGGGAAATAGGAGGAGTAAGAGACTGTTGGGTTCACTCAGGTGAAGCACTATTAAAGTGAGAGTAAGTGAAGAAAGGGAAAGTTGGGGGTTTGTGACCAGGACCTGGGGTGTAGAGCTGTAAGACCTCAGGGGCAGAGCCATGTAGGCCAGTGCAAAGGTTCCAGGTGTAGCTGTGGGAGTGCATTTCTGAAGTGCCCTGTCAGTCTTCCCTCTCACACTGGCAGGGCATATCCAGCCCAAGGCTGCAGGAATAAGGTCCTTGCACTAATTAGCTCCAGTGATCCTTCAAGGTTTTGCTTTCCTTCCTGCTCTTCTTTCACCTGGAGTTCTTAGTTTAGTCTAATAGTCACTTCCAGGGTGGGGAGATTCTCTGTTACTTTATCATATTGTTTGTGGTTTTCAAAACCACGTGTATCATCATTCCTTTTGATCGGCTTCTTCCTGAGTCTCTGATTCTCACTAATATCTCAGTACTATTCAGAGTCCATGGCCCACACTTGCTTTTCTTGGAGAAATTGGGAAGATATGTATCTGAGGTGATGGACCCTGGAGTTTATGACATAAAAAGAGCTATGAAGGCACAGGCCTCCATCGGATCCACCACAGGGGTGTTTTAGTCATTCACTATAACAGAAGGTAGGGTACTGAGGAAGACTAGAACTAGGTTGCAAAGTCTTCATCAAATGTGAATAAATAGCTCAGCATTCTACAGATAACATCAAAAAGGTTGGTATAGTCATATGAATGGAGTCTCGAAAGAGGAATTTTTTTTTCATAAGAATAGAAGAATGGCCAGAACAGGACAATGGGACAGTTGCAGAGCTTATGATGCAAGAGAAAATGAACAGCCTGTGCTTGAGAGTTGACCAATCCAGAGATGCATTTTCCAAACCCTAGATCAATGAATCAGAACCTCCAAGAACATTTGGGAAATACAGCTATTGTGACAATCCTATTACAATTACGGAGAGTATAAGAGGAAGCAACATTTTGTGATGAGGCTGAGAATGGAGGAATGCTTGCTTACAAAACAAGGAGATTTCAAGAGAAGGGCATGGAGAAAGTGAAGGGAAGAAACAAGTTGAAAGACACAGAGAAGTATGACAGTGGCAATAATGTGGAGGGAGTTGAACTCTAGCTTAGTGACATGCAGAGGAATTGGATTGACTTCTCTAGATAGCAAACTGGTACTGGTTGAAGAATTTTCATGAAATTAAAAGATTGGAGTATTTGTTCAGTAGTTAGATAAAATTTTGCAAAACCTTTTCCCTGGTGTCTTTAAGGAGAGCTCTCCCTATAAGGAAAGGTCACCTTTCTTCCTAGTAGCTCAACTGTAGGATGAAATCCCAACAGCTGGCAGAGGTGAAGAAGGTCAAAAGTTCCTTTGGGTGGACTAGAAGACCTGTAGTAGTCCTGGACATCTACACTTGAATTGGGTTATTTCCATAAATTGCTAAGAAGAAGGGCTGGTCCCTAAATTCTTACTGTATCAGAGAGATTCATGGGGCCATCCCTGCAGGAAGTCTTGGAACTGAAGCACCTGAGCTGGCTTAGGGACAGTGAACCCTGAGTACAATGTTCCCATGTGGTTGAGAGGTAGTTAGGAGCATTCCCAGGTGTTTTGCCTCTAGCCACCTGTTCTGATCAGAAGACATCAGACAAAAAGGACCTAGGTAATATCCTTGGCTTCCCTTCCCCTAGCTCTAAAATGCCATGAGTAATTTTCCTGCTCCCCCATTTTTATTGGTATAAAATCCCAGTGTTAGTTTAAAAAAACAACCCCTCCCCAAAATTTTTTAAAAACACGTGTTCAGGCTTTTCTTGGGCTGGCCCCAGAAAAACATTTCCAACTTGCTCATTTTTTGCTATTTCTTCACCCCTGTGTCAGTCTTGTCTTTACCCCCTGCAGCCATCCCATACTCTTATTTGTCTAGTTACATTTATGCAATTACAGAGCTCCTTGTGTGCGGTGATATTAATCCCTGACTGCCCCCTTATCCTTGAAACGCCACTCATCCTTCATGGCCAAATGTACAAGCCACATTCTTCTTAAACTTTCTTATGTACTCAAGTCAGAGCCAATTACTCTCTATTGAAGTTCCCATAGCACTTACTACCTCTAACTTAGAATGCTTTCTACAGCCAACAGCAGTCCTGCTTTATGTTCCTTGTTTTTTAAAAACAATTAAAAGCCTTCCGAGGGAAAGATTATGGTTTAGTACCATGTTATTTTCCAGAGTACCTATCTTAATACCTTGAATACAGTGTGTACTTAACTAAATATTGGCTGATTGAATATCCACTTCCAGTGAATAAAGTAAGCCTTTTCAAGCCTTAGAAGCAGACTTGAGCCACGAGAAACATTGCACAGAAATCAAGTATCAATTTATCAATAGTCCCCCCAGTGGCTTGAATAAGTAAATGACCTTTTCCAAAGCACAGGAACTTCCTCACTTTCTATTGCTTAGGAAGAATCTTGAATAATAAAGACATAATGTATTTCTGTATAAGCTGCGGCCAGTACATGTAGTCTTTGGGTGACTTAGAATCAAACTTCCTTTTGGCTTTCGGAATGAAACAGGGAGATCTTCCTCCAGGTTCTGAAATGTTATGTAGACTGGGAGGAAAAGCTTGGGACCTGACACCACCAAGCACAGATGCTGACATATGCATTGTGGCCTAATGAATGTGAACTGACTGGATCCAGGAAGCTCTCAGTAATTGTCCCTGGACAAACAGCTTCAATCCTCTGGAACTCTGGGTTTGTTTTTTGTTTTTGTTTTTGTTTTTTTTCTGTAAAATATGGACAAAAATTCCTTCCCTAACTTTGAGTACTTAGATGCCTCTTATTCACCATTTCAGAATCTTTCCACCTCATTTGTCTCTTTTTCTGGCCACTACTGTGGCAACCAGTTTTGTCATCTCCAAAAAACTTCCCGTGGGTACAGCGTGACCACCTGATTTCAGGCCTGTGCTGCAGGCCCCAGACTGTGTCTGTTGGCTAGATGTGGGAAGCCACAGAAACACACTCAACTTGGAGTCCAGGCATGCATATGCCAGAAGTTTAGGGCAGTTAGGGTAACAACCACAGAGTAAACTATGACCAGTATAGGTCTGGGACTGTTAGAAAATTCCTCCTCCTCTCTGACCCCACAGAGATGGTCCTCTGACCCCACAGAGATGGTCTTGAATTACACCTTAACAGAACCGAGCAAGTTGTTGTCTATATCAGTGACCAGCTGGCAACGCATCCTTGTATTTGACTCTTTATTTTCATATCTGTCTTCTGTTGTTCCTGATCCTTTACTTATTTTTTCCTGAGTCTGTACACCCCAAATAGCATAATTACACACAAGCCTTCATCTCAGGCTCTTCTCTCTGGGGAACCTAGATTGAGACATAACCCTGTTGCTACAACATGGCAGGCAAGTACAAAGAAGAAATCTCTAATAGAAAATGTTAATTGACAGCAAATTTGTTTTTCTCTAAAAAGGTAAATATGGTAAAAGTAAGTAGGTGGTATTATCACCTTAAGAGGATTCAAAAACTTCAGTGGACTTTATTTGATGTGGAACCTTCTGGCAAAACTTAGGATGGTTCCAAGGACTTTTCTTTGTGATCACCATGGTTCTGTATTCCGTTGGGATGCTAGTCTGATTTTAGTGGGTGAAACTGCATAGGAATCACAAGGGGGATCATAGTCACAGCAGCCAAATTAACCCAAGCTGATGACATTGCTCTGTGCCCTAGAAAAGGTACTGGAAGCTGGAAAAGAAACGTTCACTAATGGAAAATAACCAAGAGGCTAAGGAGAGAGATGTTATTTTTGAACTTTTAAAGAGAACGTTATAAATAGCAGAGAAAATGGAAAAGCAGAAATTAAAAACAATAAAAACAAAAGCAAGTTGACAGTGGCCCTTTTAATATGACAATTTTGGTGCTTCTAAGGCCCAGGCTTGTGGATGTAATAGCTGAGTCCCCACGAAATAGCCAAGGACCATGGGGTTTGAGCACTTAGTCACAATGGCATTTTAGGTTAAACAATCATTGACTCAGCGGTGAAAAATGAGATAAATTAAAATTATTTTCTTCACAACGGCCGAGGGGCTTGGCAAGTAATATATTGAAGAAATTTCCTGGACATAATAGGTTACATTAATTTTCAACTGCAAAACAATTCCTTCAGCATTATTTTTCAAGGAGAGAGAAAAGAGAAAGGGGGGAGAAAAACACCCTGTTACTTGTGCTATTTACTTCTGGCCTAAATGAGAAAACATGTTTCAAAGGGAAGATTAAGAAAGGCGTATCAAGACACACAGCAAATCCTGACTGTAAAGAATTCAAGCTAATTGGTTACCCATTTGCCTGTTCAAATGTGGTCAGTATTAATCCAAGAACAATAGAAGCATAAGTTATGAAAATCGTTACATTGGGAAACAGGATGTTAAGCCCCCTACTAGCTAAAAAGCACCTTTGTTTAGAATATGGAACTAAAATAGGAGCAAATCTTTCCATCCAAATGTGCTACCAGTTATGGTAGAAGAGCTCAGTGCCTGTGATTAGGTCCTCTTTGTCCCTGATGCTGAGCAAATGAGTGGACCCTTTGGTTCCAAGCCTTGCAGACTTCACATGCTGCTTGGGGAATGAGGTAAATGGGGTTGTACAGGGTAGTGAGAATAGAGGGAGCCAGCAGCTGGTTTCACATAGAAGCAGAAGCCCGTATTCCTGCAGTCCACATGCATGCTTCTCTCCTCCCTGCTCCCCTGAAGACCTGTCTTGCCATCTTTAGATTATTGACCATTTGGCCCAGTGGTGTCCTGGTAAATGTTTAACAACTGGCTCACTAAATGTAGTTCTGACATGAATATTTGTTGATATTTTCATTTTATAGCAGTGGTTGGCAAACTTTTTCTGTGAAAGGCCAGACAGTAAAGCTTTTAGGCTTTTCAGGGCACACATTCTCTGTCACAACTACTGAACTCTGCCATTGGAACATAAAAGCAGCCTAGACAATACATAAATGAATGAACATGGTGGTGCTCCAATAAAACCTTAGGTATGGATACTGAAATTCAAATTTCTAGCTATTCTCATGTGTCGTGAAATATTCTCTAAAAAGAAAAAAACAACCATTCTTAGCTCTCAAGCCATATATATAAACAAAACAAAACAAAACCCAAAGCAATCTGAATTTGACCTGAAGGCTGTTGTTTGCCACCCCTGTTTTACAGTAACAATTAAATTGAACAATAGGGAATCAGCTGAGATGCATGGTGGAACTTCATTTGTTTGTCAATAAGATGGGTGCTCAATAAGACTTTTGTGCTCAGTTGTATAAGTCTTTTCAAATACCAGAAGAAGGTTTCCTCAGTTTCATTGTGCTGTTCACAGTGTGATGGCTATATACATGACATACTTTTAAGTTTAACTGTATTATTAACACTTTCTCCTTAACTTTTAATGTCTCAACAATCAACAAAACAGTTCAAGCTCCGATTAGTAGCATTTGCCAGTTTCTGTGGTTGTAAACATTTCCACTACGGCCGATTTCAAGTTACATGGATACTTCTTTTATAGATAAACTACAAGGGCAAGAATTTCCTTCTTTATTATCTTTGCTTCCATGCAGTGTCTTGTACAGAAGTAAGCACACGCTCGATGGTCAATAAAGATATATTGGTGAAACTATGTCCATTAGCAGCTCCTTCTGTCCCTCGCATGAGGTCATTTTAAGTGATGGACACAGGTCCCTAGGAACCAGATAGGCTATCACGTTCTATCTTCAGGTTTGGTTACAGATCTTTAGCAGGTATGACTAGCCTTCAAAGGAGTGGAAGAGATAATAACAGTGTTGGTCTTAGGTTTTCCTCGCCCTCCCCCTCCTTCCCTTCACTCTCCCCGTCTGTCCTCCCAGATGGCTTTCTTGCTCCCTGCCTTGCAATGGGTTCCTAGTTGCCTCCTCTGACTCTGTTACTGTTCCAATCTCACTATTCCAGTGAAATGCCTATCTTAGTGTTTATTTGGAGAGAGGAATTAAGCTTGATTTAAAAATAGAAACCAAACTTTGAGCTACAAGTATAGGCCTAAAATTTAGAAACATAACACACCACTTAATGATTCGGAAGATAGAGGAATGTGTATATGTATGTTTGTATATGTGTGTATGTATATATGTATGTATTGCTTTCTTTGAAAAATACTGAATAGGGCGCCTGGGTGTCTCAGATGGTTGAGCGTCTGCCTTCGGCTCAGGTCATGATCCCGGGGTTCTGGGATCGAGTCCCGTGTCGGGCTCCCTGCTCCTTGGGAGCCTGCTTCTCCCTCTGCCTCTCTCTCTGTCTCTCTGTCTCTCATGAATAGATAAATAAAATCTTAAAAAAAAAAAATACCGAACAAAAATTACCCATATTCCTACTACTTTTTGAATTGTACAAAATAACAAATGAAAAAATTTCCTTCAGTCCATCTAATCTCTCCCCCCAAATTAACCATTATTAACAATTTTGGGAGTGCCATTTCTGATTTTTTTTCCTAAGTCTGAAAATCCAAAAATCCCTCTCCCACCCCTCCCTCCTCTGTTCCTTCCCTCTCCCTCCTCCCTCCTCCTCTGGAACATTCACTGTTGAGTGCTTAGATTTCAGAGCAGGGTCCTAGCTCACCTCCCACTCCAGGCCACTGTCTCAGGGCAGCCTCCTCAGATTACTAATGCTGGGCAGGCTCAGGGCTCACCTTTCCACTCCAGCGCAAAGGTGACATTTGCTTCAGTGGGTACTCTCATTCCTCTGGACTTGACTTTACCAAGACCTGCTCCCTGCACTCTTAGTCTTATTGTACAGGGACTCTGTACCTGGCATTCACAGCCACAAAACCATTTCAGATTTCCTGGAACTAAATTGCTTTCCAGAACTGCAAGGGCATGAAACTGATGTGGATGTTGATTTCTTGTTTGTTAGTGTCCAGTAATGTGGAGCCCAGAATGGGCACAGAATAGTGGAGAGAGCACCTGTTCACATCTGTGAGCTGCTGGGCAGGGAGTGGCCACTCTCAGTTGGCTGCCATAGCTGGGCTACCCTGCTCTGTACTGTGCCTTTCCGTCTGACTGCCAGACTCGGGGCCAATTACAGTGCTGGGCTCTGGTGTCTGCAGCCAGAGTTCCCCTGTATCTGCTGCCGCCCTCAAAACCCGTTCTGCCCTTTGTCTGCTGAGGCTCTGAGAGCCACAGGGCCCAGCAGCTCACAGCCAGCTCTGCTCACATGGCAGGGTCTGCTGAGACAAAATTGCACATAGTGTCTGTCTGCAGGGAAAAGTACCTCCCAATAGAAGCATGTCAGACTCCTGGCTAGCCAGACACCCAATTGTTTGTCTTTGCTTTTCCTTTTTTTATTTTTTTATTTTTTTAAATTCTGACAACAATGCCTCTTACAAAGCTGGCAGTGGTGTGGCTGGTCATTCTTTTTCCTTTGGCTAATTTAGTTTTTTTATCTCCTAAGGGCCAGACCTAGAAGTCCAGTGCCTCGCTCCTGCCCATGGGTTCTGAGGAAACACACCTGACATATTGACACCCTTTTGTAGAAAAGCTTGCCTGTTCCCTCATGATGAGTGATTAGTGGCAATATTGCTGTTGTTTTAAATGAATACCAGAATTGGCCTCTGACACAAAACAGCTAGTCTCATGCCATAGATAATTCTCCTGACTTTAACAATTTACCTAATACAAGAAAAATTCTCCTCAATTCTGCCCTCAGATGTTGCCTTCTGAGGGGGGTTTACTCTGACTGCTGGATTGCCTTGATCACCCTACCCATCTGCCTGTCTTCCTTATCTTTCTCTTTTTCTTCTCTTATCACCTTCAACATACTAACTAGCAGAGTATATGCTTCTTGTCAGTCTCCTCTGAGTAGAACCTAAGCTTAGAACCTAAGCTTCTCAGGGGCAGGAATGTATGTCTGTTTTATTCACTGATGTTTTTCTAGAGCCTAGAAGAGTGCCTAGAACATGTAAATATTCAATAATGATGTGTTGAATAAATGTAACAAAATCAGAGCAGCCGTGACCATCCCAGCCCCGTGTTCTCTCCCCCTTCTCTGTGGCATTCTCTGATTTTCTTTTTCCTCCATCTCATCTTTCCCCTTACTTTTTCCACTACCACCTCTGAAAATATAATAGACACTTTCTGGGTTCCTCTGCCCTAATGTAAGGTTATAGTGATTCATTCATGTCGGCTGTGAATGATTGTTAAGACTTAAATATCACCCAAGAAAACAAGGGGAAAAGGCAAGAAGAAATTATATATTTTTTAATGTTTAACTGTGGTAAATACAAATAACATAAAGCTTACTGTCTTAAGCATTTTTTTCCATTGGTAAATCTATAAGAGATGCAAAATGTACATTGCAGTGACCCAATACACATACATTGTGAAAGAATTGCTCCCATCTAGTTAATTTTCACATCCTTTTACAATGCATACATACACCAATCACCAGGATGCACACTCTAAATATCCCACAACCCTACCGGTCAACCATTTACTTATTTATTTATTTATTTAGGTGAGAACATTTAAGTTCTACTCTCTTGGCAAACTTCAATTATGCAGTATAGTGTTATCAATTATAGACAGCATGCTTTACATTAGATCTTCAGACCTTACTCATCTTATGGCTGAAACTTTATACCCTTTTACCAACTTCTTCTATTTCTCCCATTCCCCAGCCCCTGTCAACTACTTTTTTATCTCTTGATCATAGATATATTAAGAAAATCCTATCTCTTGATTATGAATATGTTAACTTATAATTATTCATTTTTCCTTTTTTAATAGATATTATGCTTCAATAAATAACATTTATTTTTAATATAGGTCCTCTCTGGGTATACAATTTATGATTGATTAACTAATTTTATTGCTTTTATTCATCTTTTTTTTTCTATTTTTTACAATGATCAAGGATTACTTTTATAATACTTTCATAATGTGAAAAGAGTATTTTTATTTTAATTAGAACATTTTGGACCATATTAAAATCCCATGGATCAGTGTATCAGGGAATATACAGCACACTAAAATCAGGTGTTTGTGGATTTTTTTTTCTTCTTCTCTTTAATAAATTTATACCTCCTTTATGCATTTCTCCCTTTCCTCACCCCCTGCCTCTGACAATGACCAATCTGTTCTTTCTATCAGTGAGCTTAGCTTTTTTCTTTCCTTTTTTTTTTAAGCTTCTCCATGAGATCATACAGAATTTGTCTTTATCTGACTTATTTCACTTAGCATAATGCCCTCTAGATCCATCCATGTTGTCACAAATGTCAAGATTTCAATCTTTTATATGGCTGGATACTATTCCTGTGTGTGTGTGTGTGTGTGTGTGTGTGTATGTGTGTGTGTGTGTCTCACAATATCTTTATCCATTCATCCTTAAATGGTCACTGAGGTTGCTATGAACATGGGGTTATGTACATCTTTTTGAGTTCATATTTTCATTTTCTTTGGATAAACACCCAAAAGTAGAATTGCTGAATCATATGGTAGTTTTATTTTTAATATTTTGTCAAAATTCCATACTGTTTTCCATAGTGGCTAGAGTATTTTATATTCCTACCAACAGTGCACAAGGGTTCCTTTTTTCTCCACATCCTCTCCAACACTTCTTATTACTCGTCTTTTTTTTTTTTTTAAGATTTTATTTATTTATTCATGAGAGAGAGAGAGGCAGAGGGAGAAGCTGGCTCCCAAGGAGCAGGGAGCCCGATGTGGGACTCGATCCCAGGAGCCTGGGATCATGACCCGAGCCAAAGGCACTTAACTATCTGAGCCACCCAGGCGCCCATTACTTGTCTTTTTAGTAGCCATTCTAACAGATAGGAGGTTATATCTTGTGGTTTTGATTTGCATTTCCCTGTGATTAGTGATTTTGAGCATCTTTTCATGTACCTTTGGCCATCTATATGTCTTTGGAAAAAAATCTATTTAGATATTCTTCCCATTTTTAAATTGGATTGTTTGTTTTTTTGCTACTGAGTTGTGTGAGTTCTTTATATATTTCATCAGATTGATTAACCCCTTGTCAGATACATGATTTACAAATATTTTCTCCCAGTTAGTAGGTTGCCTTTTCATTTTGTTGATGGTTTCCTTTATGGAGCAGAAGCTTTTTAGTATGTTGTAGTCTCCCATTTATTTATTTTTGCCTTTTTTTGCTCTGACTTTTGGTGTCAGATTTTTAAAAAATCATCGCCAATACCCACATTAAGGAGCTTACTACCTGTTTTCTTCTAGAGGTTTTATGGTTGCACGTCTTATGTTTAAATCTTTAATCCATTTTGGGTTATTTTGTGTGTGGTGTAAGACAGCGGTCAAGTTTCTTTCTTTTGCATGTAGCTGTCCAGTTTTCCTAATATTTATTGAAGAGACTATCCTTTCCCTATTGTATAGTCTGGGATCCTTTGGCATAAATTAATTCACTATATATGCATGGGTTTATTTCTGGGCTTTCTATTCTATTCCATTGATCTATGTGTCTATTTTTAAACCAATACTGTACTGTTTGAATTACTATGGATTTGCAATATAATTTGAAATCAGGGAGTATAATACCTCCAGGTTTGTTTGTTATTTCTCAAAATTGCTTTGGCTCTTCAGGATTTTTGGTGGTTCCATACAAATTTTAGAATTATTCTATTTCTTTGAAAAATGCTGTTGGAATTTTGATATGGATTGCACTGAATCTGTAGATTGCTTTGGGTGCCCATTAAACTATAACTCCTCATCCCCCCCTTTCCTCAGCCCCTAGAAATCATCCACTATCTCTATGAATTTGACTATTCTAAGTATCTCACATAAGTATAATTATACAGTATTTGTCTCACTCAAAAGGAAATTTTTTAATTGTAGGAACATCAGGGATCAATGGGTGTAGATCAGTGAATATAAAAAGATTTGGGGGAGAAACCATTCTAAGTGCCCCTAAAATCACTTGACAGATAGCCAAGTAAGCCAACTATTTGATATGTGAACATATATACTTCACTTTGACCAAAATGCACACAAAATGAAGAATCTTATCTAAACTGCTAGTGTGCCCTACAATAACCAAAAACAATATATGAAAACCTAGATTTATGCATGATGTAATAAAACTGATGTTTAACATAAAATGATTAAAGCTTGATTATTAACAATAATTTCTGTAGTGTTTTATACTTAAAACACTTCAACATTTTGGGTGTTATTTTTTTTTTTTTGTAACATCTTCATAGGATAGGAAAGGTAAAGTATAATTATTCTTCTTACAGATGGCAACATCTTAACCTGGGTCCATGGTCAGAATCTGGGGAGCCTTCCACCTATTACAGTTGTATTAAATGTTCACCAGTATGGCATTATCCAAATTGTAGGGATAGAGTTGGATGAAGCTCTTGTGCCCTACGGGCTTGCTCTTGCCCAGGCACTGCTGACTATCTGCCATACCTATGGCATCACATGCACACACATTGCAAATTCACTACTTACTAGCTGGGTTACCTTGAGCAAATTATAGGAACTCACCAAGTCTCTGGGCCCCTATCTGAAAAATGGAAATCATACGCCAGCCTCCCACTTTCCTTTTGTCTTTCCCTAACCTGTAATAGAGGTGTAAACAAAGCAGACACCAAGTGCTATTGCGGGGAAAGCATGAAACGCCTGAAGATTCTGATGGGCTGTGCTAACATAGACACAAGTCTTCAAACTTAATCACAGTACAACTGTGAAGAACAAAGGGCTATATATCACCTCAGTTTCTCCAAAACTGCAGTGGTGTTCTTCTTCAGCCAGCCCACTCAATGGGCGAGATGGGGTAGAGAACAATGTTTATTTGAATCTGAGTGTCTTAACATCACGCCATTGTTTTAGGAGTCTCTTTAGGTAAAGCAGCTTCTTGATGGATTAGACATCTTCTGGGGCTCTGCCTCAGTCCTTTCCCGGGTGGAGTCTGGGAAGAAGTGTGTAGCCACATGACCTTAATGGGAAGAAGCCCAACTTCTCTGGGTCCTGCCTGTGCCTTTGCAGACCCTAAAAGATGGGAAATTTTGGCTCTGTCCTCCTTGTTCCATTAGGGGCCAGTGATTCTTTCCAGCTAATGTAGCTTCTCATTGGTTTTTGAGCTAATGCTCAGACCTTCTGAAATTCTGTTATCCCCTTTCGTGTCACAACCAGACCACCCCAAGGATGCAGGGACACCTCAACCCTCTCCTCATCTTGTCTCCCTGAATATCCTCCTCCCCACCCACCCTTACAAAACACTCTGTGACCTGCCCATTGACTTACAGGTTACTGTCCATGGCACATGGGAGCTGGGGCAGGGCAGGGATACAAACTAGTTACTCATTCCCTAAAATGCACCGTTTCATCCTAATTGCATTAGGGATGTCCCATGGTGGCTCTGGATATCCCTATCTGGTGGTTCCTCCTAGAGTTCCTTTCTTTCTTTTCTTTTCTTGTTTTTTTCTTAATAAAGATTACTTATTTATTTGAGAGAGAGAAAGCACGAGCGGGGGGAGGGGCAGAGGGAGAATCAGATTCCAAGCAGAGCAGGGAGCCTGACGCAGGGCTCGATCCCAGGACCCCGAGATCATGACCTGAGCTCAAGGCAGACACTCAACCGACTGAGCCACCCAGGCACCCCCCTTCTAGAGTTTCTAAAAGGATTTTGTTAAAACCTGTATTCTGGATGTTTCCCCTCAACCTGAGTAACACATCTCATTTTTTATCTCAAAGCTCCTAAACAGGAAGATTGAGCTCATATGGGACCACACCCTCTTCCAGGTGTTCCTCCTTTCTTTTTTTTTTTAAAGATTTTATTTATTTATTTGAGAGAGAGCATGAGAGGGGAGAGGGTCAGAGGGAGAAGCAGACTCCCCGCTGAGCAGGGAGCCCCATGTGGGACTCGATTCCGGGACTCCTGGATCATGACCTGAGCCGAAGGCAGTTGCTTAACCAACTGAGCCACCCAGGCGCCCTGTTCCTCCTTTCTTAACTCAGTTGTTCTTTGTCAAGAAAAGAGTGGACTTTTTTTTTTTTTTTTTTTTGCTTCCAGGTTGTATTCTCTTTCTAGCTGAGCTTAATTTACCATCTCTCTTTCCCTGAAGTTAAAATGCAGAATAAGGTCTAGTAGACAATAAGGGAACACAAATCTATAGGTATCTTTAAAATGACATATCAGTTGCACACACATTTGTATTAGTCTGCTAAGGCTGCTACAACAAAATACTATGGGAAAGGACTTTAGTCAAATCTTTGTTGATCTCACATGAGAAACCCAAGGCCTAGAGTTAACAGTGACTTGCTCAAGTATACACAGTTCCTATTGGCAGAGGTCAGATAGAGCTCAGATGTGGTACCTCAATTCCTCAGTTTCTTCCTCTGTATCATTTTGCTCAGTGGAAAGTTACTTCCCATGTGCTACAGTATGCAGATATACAGATAAGTGCCTTAATTGACGATTCTGTTAATGCCATAAAAGGAATTAGTGCACAAATTAGATGCATGGGGGAAGTTCATTTCATTGTTTTGCAAAGAGTAAAACAATAAATCGTTGGTTTCTAGTTTGGCACCATATGGGAATAATATTAAGAATAATACTTAAAAGAAGATGTCTCTAAACATTTTACTTTTTTTCTCCTCAGATTTCTTTATTTCATGTAAATCAGCTTTGATTAATGAGGAGGCATAAATGAAGGCCAGTTTTTCAATCTTTGAAAAATCCTAGCCATATGTTTTTGAAGGTCTATGATACTTTTGACTATATTATTTCAGAATCATTAATACCCATTAGATACATGTATATATCTCTTTTCTTTGGGGCAACTGAAATATCAATCTTTATGCACACTGCATTCTTTGTCCAATGACCTTGGATAACATAAAAGCCAAGATTAGTGAAAACATTTTTAAAACCTGACTTATCAATGGATCATGATATTGCCTTTGCCTTTGAGCCTTATTTAAGGGTCTAGATTGCTGGAGCTGGAAGGTCCCTTAGAGTTCAGCTAGGCCAACACCCTCATTTTCCAGATGAGGAACCTGCACGTGGGAGAAATGAAGTGAATTACTCAAGGTCACACAGAAAGTCACTCTCTGAATCTAGCTAATAGTCATGTATTTTGACATTAGTTCTCTTTCCAGTATGCCAAGATGTCTCAATATTAATAAAACAGGGATAGTGTTTGCTAATATTCTCCAAAGATTTCAATTTGTTCCTTAATTTCTATTTATTTCTTACCTCTAAGACTTAGCTTCAAAGTTAATGGAACTAGGAGACTGTGGGTGTTGAGGTGCCCAGGGGACAAAGAAATTCCATAAATCAACTTTCTTTCAAGGATGATTTTTTTACCTAGTTTTGTAAAAGACAGTCTTGAAAGTAAGGCTTTATGGAAAACTAAAGGATTATCGAAATTCATTTTCTCCTTCTTCCACATTATCAAGAAGTAAGTCTAGAATCCCAGGTCCTGGAGACTTTTGGAAAACTGTTAGGATGAGGAGAATGCACAGAATAGATGGGCTTCCTCTGCAGGTCATCTAGAACACAGCCAATCTCTGGTGCTTCTGTATGGCCTAGTGCTTATGCAGAAGGATGATTTAAAATTAATTAGAGCAATGACAGATTCCAAGGGGTATTTAGACACAATTCAGAAGTTCTTGAATGCTCCTGGAAGATGATCCTGGAGTTAGCTGAAGATTTGGAAAGCTTGCCAGAAGGGACCACCGACAAAGGCACAAAGTGGTCATGCCACTAAAATGGTGGGACCTCGCTTCCAAAGCCAGATACTGAGTGAGGTTCATAGTCAGGTCCAAAATGGTAAAAGAGAGGTTTCAGTCAGAAAGAGGAGATTGGTTAAGGCTCCAGAGCAATAGATCAAGCTGTAAGTATGGACTGCGACCTCTCATTTCCTTGAGTTCTCCTCTTCCCCTGTGGTAGTCTCCATTTCACCCCACACATACCCCAGCCCTACTCTCAAGCCTTTGCACTGCGTTCAGAATTTCCGCCTCCAGCCTACCCCTCTGAGCACCATCTTATCTTATCTTTCTTCAGTTCCCTTTCACAAGTCCTCCCACTAAGAATGCAAAGCTAGTGATACCACTTTTTCTCTATCAGGACTCTCTTAAATTCATTTCCTACTCTCTCTAACTTCAGTTCCATGGTACATTGTTAGAATCACTCCTTGTATATTCTTAGCTTCCTTATTTCTTCTTGTTCTGTCATGATCTCCTGGCCCAGCCCTAACCATGGCTAATGCAACTCTGCCTCTACCATGCTTTCCAGCAGGCAGTGGTATGGCTGCAGGACAACCCCCAGTCAGATGGACATGAATCACCAATGACTCACATCAAGCAGGTCTCAGGGTTACCAGGATTGTGCCATATCCACACCCCATCATCTAATTCTTCTTGTCCCTAAGTGATTATTTCATACCTTTTTCTTACTCATTTCCAATATGCCTTCTCTGAATCAATAAGCTGATTGCCTCATGGCCTTTTATTGATAAAATAGGAGCAATCAGAAGAGAACTATTTTACCTTCCCACCTGCAGTTCTACCATCCTGCCGTCACCTGTCTCAATGGCCCACTATCTCTTCTAATACCGTGGATAAACTGGCTTCTCTCCTACCTCAGAAAATCCCTCCATTATTTTTCTCCAACCCTCTTGACTACTCAGGGACTTTATCATTATAAACTATCCCTATAACCCTGCATCTCCTTTCTCTTTGCTTTCTTTTTACAGCTTTTTATTTTTTGCTCTGTTGTTCTCATTGGTGAACAATCATAAGTGATATCAACCATCTCCCTGAGCCACATGTCCCCTTCCTGCTGTTAATGTCTTCACTCTTCGTTATTGATGAAATCTTTGAAAGAGTTTCTGTGAAAACTGGCACATTACCTGACTTCATGGCCTTCACAGTTTAGAAAGAGAAAGGCAGAGTTTAACAAATAAAGACACAGATTACTATATAATTACAAATTATATGTGGATAGAGAGATGACAGATGATAGGTGGATAGATATATTGTACAAACACACACAGAGAAAGTGAAGAAATCTAACTCAGTAAAATATTTAATTTTTGTTTGAGAGCAATAGACATGCTCAGATATAGAAAGTATCTGAAGGCATATCCCACATGCACACTTTTTAACAACTGAGGATTGAGGGAACTTGCCAGAAGGGACCCCAATGGGGCAAAATAAAGCTGAGTAAACAAATTTTAGTCACAAGAGGTAAGTCAACATGGAAAACTAACTATTGAAGAAGCTGTGTGTGAGGAGATCAGCAGTGAGCATTGAAGCCATGTAATCACAGATTTGAATCTAAGTAACTATAGTGAAATTCAAACTTCCAACTATAGAGAAAAGATACTAAAGTAAAAAACAGTAATTTTTTATACTATAGTGGCAGAAATCGCAGTGCATGCTAATTTTGAGATAAGGGAGTAGGGGGTCAATGGGAAGAAGGACGAAGATGCCAATTCATGTATCTTGCCTATACAAGACCAATAGAGACCATTTCATTTCTGATTATGCTAATTTGATAAGTAAGTATAA
Organism: Eumetopias jubatus; assembly: GCF_037043125.1. Classification (NCBI taxonomy): domain Eukaryota; kingdom Metazoa; phylum Chordata; class Mammalia; order Carnivora; family Otariidae; genus Eumetopias; species Eumetopias jubatus. The sequence goes on from NW_028274822.1 coordinate 34,966,870, forward strand.
ATCTAGTTTTGAAAATAAGAAGAGAAGGAACTCTGAGAGATTACAAACAAAACAAAACAAAACAAAACCACCATAGTCTTCTATCATGTATTTGAGATAGAGGACATACTTTTTAGAATTTTTAATACAAATTTACTTTATTTTAATTAAAACAGCAACATAATATAAACATTCACTGGATTAGATGCTCTTTGAAACCAAACTTTGAAGAAAAATACATAGATAACAATTTTCTATTGATCTTGTTTTGACTTACATTTACTTATTTATTTGTGCTTCCCATTTCATGCCTTCAAAAGTCAGTCTTTAATTTTCACCCACGCCTCCTTGTTTGAAACACTCATATCCCCCACTTCCTCCTCTAAGGACTCATACTCCATGAGCACTAATAGCATTCAGATTTACTGGATTGCACACTTCATTGGAGTTTAACACAGGTTGCTGGACCCACCCAGAATTCTGATATGATTCCAGGCAATGCCACTGTTGCTGATCTGGATCACTCTTTGAGAATGCCTGCCCTGGAAGATAGAGTCCCAAGTTTCTTTTTTCAAATTTAGACAAGGTTTGGAATCTTGGCTCTGTGATTAACTCCCTTATCCCATTAGCTGAAGAAAAATTATTAGTGGGGTGTCATGGGGAATGGAAAGACAATATATGACTTTTATTTCCTGATCTCAGCTTCACTGCTGTTCCTACATGTGGAAAAGTAGAAAAAGAAATGCATGCAGACTTTTTCTTCTTCCACATCAGAGAGATCGAATAAAGCTTTATTTTCTCATCAGAAAGTCGTCGTTCTTGAGTTTTTTTCTGGCCATGTGGGAGAAAATTGAAAAGCACACAGTCCCTTTCTTTTTGTATCCCTTACTGTGGGTGATTGGACATTTCTGTTAATGAAACTTAATTACAGTGATTCCCTGAGCCATGGCTTTAACTCATACACTTGGATCAAACACCAAATGTATTCTGATTTGGAGATTTTGCTTACAAATCCAAGCTTATGCTAAAAATACAATATTAAGGAAGAATTTAAACAGGATTTTGTAAGCTTTTATTGGATGCCTTTACTTTGTACATTAAACACTGCTGTTAATATGGAGGATAAAGGCAGAAGCTGGTTTCAAGGTGTGGTACTAAGACCGCTTGCATCAGCACCTCTTTGTTTCAAGTGTAGGTTCTGACCTACAGGTTGAAAACCACTGAGGGGGAGGCCTGGGAAGCTGTTTGCTAAGCAGTTGCAACACCTGAGTGTAGAAAGTCTGGATGGAATGTCCCTGCTTCTTTCAACCCTTCCCTGTCAAGTCTTCTCCAGTTCCTGTCCAGGACCTGGGCCTTGCTCATTCTCTTTCTTCCCTCCCTGTTCATTCTTCTGTGCTAGTATTTCCCTAGTAACTATTCCAGTAACATACTTGCAAATTGCATTTCCTGCTAAATTTTGAGATTTCTGTGTGCAGTAACATGTTCATTTTGAATCCCCTTCGCCCAGCAGAGTTCTAGACCTATAGAAGTGTTCATAAACATTTATAAAATAAATGGAGGAATATATGAACGGATTAATGAATATGAGAGCAAAGTAAATAAGGCAGTTGTGGAATGTGTGGGGTCGAGATCATCAGAAGGTTAGGAAAAGAAGTATTAAAAGGAGTGGAATAATGCATCTGAAAATAAAAATAAAAAAACATTGGATATTTGCAGGAATGTTCACTGAAGCACTATTTGTGATAGCCAAAACCTAGAAACAACCTACATATCTATCAATAATGCATTAGAGAAACAAATTGTGATGTATTTACAAAATGAATTGCTACATACAAGTAAAAATGAACATACTATTGATACACATTATCACATGGATAAATAAATTTTAAAAAGTTTTGTTGAGGGAAAGAAGCCAGAGGCAAATTAGTGCACACTGAACAATACCATTTATAAGAAATTCAAGAATAGTCAAAACTGTTGAAAAGAGTCAAAGCAGTGGTGACCTCAGGCAGTTGACTTTCATTGGAAAGGGGAATGAGAGAATTTTCTGGGGATTTGAAAGGCTCTGTCTTGATCTGGCTGGTGGCTATACAGTTACATACATAAGTGAAAATTCCTCTAGCTGTACACTTAAGAATTGCACATTTACTCTGGGTGAGCTATACTTCAGTTAAAAGAAAACCATCCATGCAGGGAAAGCCTCAGAATGGGAGCATCAACAACAGGCCTGTGGAAGATGCAGGATGCTCTGAACTCACCAACTTGGGGATGTGCATTTACCTCAGACCTGCTTGGAGGAGCCTCAGGGGAGTAACAGCTGTCCTGGGGAGTCCGTATTTACCATTCCATGTTGGGACGGCTTATTCCTTCAGTCCAAAGAGCCTTCCCTGGAGAATAGACTAGATCCTGGCTGGCTGTCCCGTTTGTTTTTTCACAGTCCTAAACACCTCCTGACATATGTATATTTATAATTATCTGTCCACCCCACTGTATTGTGAGCTCCATGAGAACAGGTCTAGCCTATTTTGTTCTGACTACATCCCCAACAGAATTCCTTACGTGTGGATGGCACTCAATATGCATTTGTTAAAATAATGAAAGAACAAGGGAGAGAATGAAGGAACCACACATATCTGATCAGGGGAAGTGATTAGAAGAAATAAAAGAGATTTTAGAGCAACTTAGAGTGAGACAAATGTTCTTCAACTCTGGCTGTGCCCAGGGGCCTGTGTGAGGTTTCTAGGAAAAAGGGAGATCTAAAAAACACTGTTTCAAAAAATAAATAAATAAATAATTAAAAACACTAAGTTTCAATCAACTTAAAAGCTCTCTAGTCTTTGGAGTATAGAATATATCCTGGAAGGATATATTGGAAGTTGGGGCAAAGGGTTCACTTACGGGATCTAGTGAAAGGGCAAGGAGGCAATACTATCTCCTTCCAATTTGATTGAGGGCAAGGAAACAATGCCGTCTTCCTTCCTATCTCCCCGACAAGCAGAAATGTGACTTACGGATACCTGTACTAGACCATATCAGAGTATCCATCAGCTAGAAGCCGTGACTCAAAGCCCTGGAACCTGTCCCTGTGGCTCCATTTCAGCCAAACCGAGAATCCTACCTAAACACAGATAAAGGCAAGCTAAGTATGCTTTGATTGTCATCTCTGAAGATGACCTTGTTTGTTGATGACTAAATGCCATGCATATCCATCTTCCATGTACTCTAATTCAGCTTTATACATTTTCCCCTTCCTTTATTGTGCTACATGTGGTTGTAACTCTTGGCCTTTCAGGAAGGTGTGTCTCAGAAATACCTATCTCACTTTCTTGTCCTAAATGAACTAAGCAATGATACTGTACCTTACTCTGGGTCCCTTGGGGCTGTAACCCTTAACCTGAGCTGGACAGATTGGTTCCCCTGGAACTCACAACCTCACAGGGACCCTGAGGTTCTGAGGAAAATGGAAAGTCTACCACGAAGTGGCAAAGGGAAGATGGCAAAGACGTTAAGAGACATTTCCATCATGTATTAAAATGCCACCTCTTCTCACCCTATAATCCTACTATAATTTCTCTGAAAGTGGGAGAGGTCAGTAAGAACTGAGGATTTATGGATTTCTCTGACATAGGAGGCAGGCATGAATTTGTTTTTATTAAGGTATAATGTGTTGCATACAGTGAAATGCCAAAATAAATTAATTAGAACCACCACCCAAACTAAGATATAGAACATTACCAGCTCCCCAGGAATTTCCTGCATGCCCAGTTCCCATCTCTATCTTCTCTCAGGTCATCCCTGTTCTACTTTCCATCACTCTACAGGGTTTTGCTTATTCTCAAACATTAAATAATTAATCCTACAGTATGTCATATTTTGTGTCTAGATGCTTATGTTCAACATAATATTTTTAAGATTCATCCATGTGGTTATATATATCAGTATTTTATTCATTTTTTATTGCTGCATAGTATTCCATTGTAGGATTTATCACATTTTGTTTATTCAAATCTCAGATTGTGGACATTTGGGTTGTTTCCATTTAGGGATATTATGAATAGCACTGCTGTGAACATTCTTGTATAAATGTTTTTATGGAAATGTGTACTCAGTTCTAGAGGATGAACACCTAGGAGAGAAATTGCCGGGACATTGTGTGTTTAACTCTGTTAGACTTTTTTTTAAGTCAGGGCTCTTTAGAGGGGAAAAACATTTATATACATATATATATGGTTACACATATAAATATGTATACATATATATATATTCCATATATTTTATATATTCCATATATATGTTTGATATATATGGAGAGAGAGATCTCTTCGTCTATCTGGAGAGATATTATTACAGGAATTGGCCATGTGATTATGTAGGCTGAAAAGTTCCAAGGTGTGCCATCTGTGAGCTGGAGAACCAGGAAAGTCAATGATGGTGTAATTCAGTCCTAGCCCGATGGCCCGAGAGCCAGGGGACAGTGATGGTGCAAGATCCTGTCTGAGTCCACAGGCCTGAGATCATACATGATTTATAATATTATAATAACTAAAATCCCTGCAGTCTGGTTTTGTCTGAACAAAGGATTTTGCTCATTATGAATAATATTAAAGGAAAATCTGTACTTTATGGAGGAAAACAGGCCACTGTGTGTCTCTTAATGAAAAAGTTAACTCACTTAGGGAACACAGAAAGTGGTGTGTTATTTTTTTTAATGACCTCAGACAGAACCACTTATGGGGGATTCTAAAATGTGCCAAGGGTCATGCACCTGTGAAAGCCAGGATAGAGTCTTCTACAAGAAAGCATATTCTGTGGCTGGGTCAGCCCTCAAACTGAATGTGGAGGGAGCGAAGCTTTCCTCATCTGTTCCTCTCTTGCCCAGGTACCTGGCATTTCCATGACCTCCACTGGTGGCCTGGATTCCACACAGTCTACTTGTTCTAGACAGTGGCCACTGGTTGGATGAATCTACCTCTGGATTTTGAATTCAAAAACTCTGTTTCTAAATCTCATCCCAGGCTCTGCTTGGGATATTCTCATATTAAGCCTATGTAGTGGTTCCAATGATGTTACCAACTCTGTGGCATTTCTGCTGCCACAGTGGTAATCCTAATTACCAGAGGCTTAGCAGAAGTACTGAGTAGCCTAGAACTTGGAAAGCTAGAATTACACAGATGAGGTTTATTTTTTTCCAGCAAATACAAATCAGTGATGGACTATTTATATATGAAATATGACTATATAAATTCTGGCTATTTGTCCTCTCCAACATATATTTAAACATAAGAATTAGAACATGCATAATACATGAATAGATAAATATATGATCTGGTTAAGAAGAAATATATAATAGAAATGAAATGATCAAACACTCAATAAAATAATAAAATCCCATTCTAATAGCAGTTTCACCAAAGACCAAAATGTGCTTAAGCCTGTCACTTCTCACCATGTTGTCAGGCCCATTGAAACCTTTCTCTGACAGGATTCTGTCAGCATTGATGCCATTTAGACCTTAATACCTAATTAAGGCCCTTTTATTTTCTTCACAGCCCATTTTTCTTTGACATTCTGTAGCAGCTTTCCTCAGATATGCTCCCATCGTCCCCACACTATAGAACATCACAGAACACCCTCTTCTCCCACATACTTAATGCCAAAAATACAGGGTTTGATTTATAGTTAGTCTATTTGGTTCATGTAATTAAAACACATATTTACCACACAGTATTTTTTGTAGCGTGGCTTTAGTCAACATGTATAATTATAGCTACTTATCTATTCAGCTTTTCTTTCAAGTGAGGACTACTTTGTCTGTGGCTTAACCTATGTACATTGTTTAAAAATGGAACAGCATCACACAAACGTCTGGTAAAAAGAACAAAGGGAGAGGTTTCTTTCTTTTTTTTTTTTTTTCTCAATTAAAGAGAAAAATAATAGTTAAAAGTTATGCCTTCCGGGGCACCTGGGTGGCTCAGTCGTTAAGTGTCTGCCTTCGGCTCAGGTCATGATCCCAGGGTCCTGGGATCGAGCCCCACATCGGGCTCCTGCTCCGCAGGAAGCCTGCTTCTCCCTCTCCCACTCCCCCTGCTTGTGTTCCCTCTCTTGCTGTATGTCTCTCTGTCAAATAAATAAATAAAATCTTAAAAAATAAAATAAAATAAAAGTTATGGCTTCCAAGTAACTCATTGATGTTATATCAAATGTCTCTATGCTCTGTCCCTAAACAACAAATCTCTTATGGCTTAAGGCATGCAGATACATAATTGTGGCAATGTGAGTTTCAAATTTTTACATACATACACATATGCACTTTTCCCAGAAAATGCTTATTTTTTTCTAATTCACATTTGCATAGATTATGTAAAATTCCCATAAGATCCTTAGATTATTACTCCCACTTGAGGGAAAGACTGAATTATTCATATTCTACCCTCATAATGCTGAAAACATGAGTTTCGTATAGTAAGCACTTAATTCCTATCTGGTGAACTCAGTGCAGAGTACTTTAAGAGAGTTGAATTTGCTATACTCTAATACCAGCTGGATTGATACCTACCCTTACTCTGATCATCTAAAAGAATCAACATACATTGAAAGATAAATCGTTCATAATAGGGTAAAGATATGAAAATTATGACATATTTATTATTTTTAAAATAACCTAATTTTTATGATGCATAGAAATACATACAAGTGCCAAAGTATTTCCTAAGTGACCAAAGGCAAATTGATTAAGAATTCAGCTCTTTGGGGCACCTGGGTGGCTCAGTCGGTTAAGCGTCTGCCTCCGGCTCAGGTCATGATCCTGGATTCTGGGATCGAGCCTGAGCTCCCTGATCAATGGGGAGCCTGCTCCCTCTCCCTCTGCCGCTCCCCCTGCTTGTACTCTCTCTCTCTCAACTAAATAAAATCTTTTAAAAAAAGGAATTCAGCTCTTTAGTGCTTGGCAAATAGGAAGTACTCCATAAACTTTTGTTGAATGAACAATTTGTTGATATCACTGCATCGGTACATACTTTATATATGAAAAATAAAAACTATGGAAACTAGACAATAGGTGAGTTAGTAATGCCCGTTGATCCCAATAATAAATACTTTATTTCTTTAAAGGTTTTATTTATTTATTTGACAGAGAGCAAGCAGAGGGAGCGGCAGACAGAGGGAGAGGGAGAAGCAGACTCCCCAGTGAGCAGGGAGCCCGATGTGGGGCTCGATTTCAGGACTCAGGATCATGACCTGAGCCAAAGGCAGATGCTTCACAACTGAGCTACCCAGACATCCCAATAATAAATACTTTAAACATTATTTTTATCTGCTTCATGTTTATCTGTGTTAGTCTAAACTGAGTATAAGGCTTATCAGATTCTAATGTTATTTTTATGTTAATCTTTCTTTGAACACATTCTGACTCAACTTTGGAGAAATGCCTCCAAAACTCTATTGAAGAGCGCAAGTTTCCACTTTTCTGTTATACATTGTAGTAGGTCTTGTTAGTGTCCCTGCCAGATCCCCTGTTAATAGCTCACTGCTACTCCTTCTCTGAGAAATTGCCCTTGTCTAAACAAGAGCCACCTTGCCCCAGAGGTTAAATCCACTCCTCTCTGGGCAGCCAGCAACCGGTGACTGACTAAATGGGGTACAAAAGGCTGCCCTTCCCTCAGTGTGGGGCACATTCAGCACAGTTCATACTCCAGAGCTCCCAGTGTAATTACACTGAAACTGGACTCTAGCAAAGATCACATTCTTGTTTAGTTCATTTTCTCTTCTCCTAAGACTACACCCTTGATAAATTACTTTCACTAGAATTTCACATGTTGCCGGTTCTGCTCCTAGGAACCTCAACCTAAGACAGTCAATACAAAAGATGGTGTTAAGAAGAGGCCTAGATATGGGTTCTTGGAGATTGATCACTCATCAGCCTGATAGCCTGATGGCAACAAGAGGCATATAGGAAGTAGGAGATGGAGTACTGACAGTCACTGGATTCTTTAGAAATATGATAGCTAAGATTTTCATCCACAGTGACCTGGAAGAAAATACAGGTGGAAGAAGATGCACTAGCTGGTATAAAGTCTCTGGCATTGGATAGATATGGGAAAATAGTAACTATAAGGACTAGAAATGAGTGACATAGGGCTATTTATTCATTGACGAGAGAAACATGACGGAGTCAGACTGAATAATCAGCAACTTCAAGCATTTACGGAAACATTCTTGTCCTGCGTTTGAAGAGCAGACAGAGCTAAAGACCAGGCAAAGGACTTACAAGTGGCAGAACTTCAGAGAAGGGTGAATGTTCAGTTTAAGGAGATCTGGTAGGCTAAAATCAAGGCTCTCATAGGGAAGAAATGGAATCCTGAGACTCATGATAGAAATATACAAGTAGATACTCTTAAAACCCTTAAATCCACTGATTGCCCTGAACACTTAAGCCTAAAACCAGTCCTCCTTTTTTAAATATACAGCCTTCTCCTCCTTGCTTGAGAACTCTACAGTAGCAGCCTCAAATAAAGCAGGCCTTCCAAGGGGAATGCTTGCCATACTCAAGATTTATTTCTACCTTTATTCTTGGCCATCAGATACAGAAGTAATATCAAATGTTAGTATAATTCAATGGGGAAATGCTGTTTCCTAAGGGAGAAGAGAGAGGGTATACCCAAAATGCTTCAGGATGTGTGAGAAGATGGGATACACTCACACAGGATTCAACATTTTGCATGGGCTGCAAGAGAAGTTTGGAAAAGAGATGGTGCTTATTAATTACGGAGGAGATGCTTGAACTGTGTGGCAAACTCCTAAGTAAAGAATCTAATTCTCAGAGAAGTGGACATGCTAAAATGGTTTTGGTATATAAGTCCTAGCAGTTGACTATCCCTCTGGAGGGCCAGAGCACCTTTTGTATACCAAGGTGATTGAGAAATGCACTGATGAGGATGCACCAGATTTGCTGAGAAATTCAATGATTGTTGTCCTCTGTCAGGCTGGAATCAATATAGGACTGACCTCCATAGTAACAATAAGACCGTAGGAGCCTAGAGTAGTAGGGACCAGGTGGCAGCATAAACCAGTAGAAGCAATGTGGGCAAAATGACTATAATTGGCAATGAGGGCGGAATGGCAACAAGGGAGCCTATCCCATAGTGATCTACAAAGATTGTTAATAGAATATAATGACTTTGTTCTTTTAATACTCATCAGAAGGATCCGAAGCAGTTTGTAATCAGATGGGACAAACGACAGTGTCCTTTCCCAGAGTTATATAGATTGTCCTTCCCTCTTTTACATTCTGAAGGACTTGACTGGACATTCTAGGGAACATTGCAACAGTCCATTGTATCAATGACACCATGTCAATTAAACCTAGCAGGAAATATGCTTGGTTTTTTGAAAAGACACATTTACTCTAGATGGTGAGACATAAACCCTACCAAGGGGCCTGATGTGTCAATGACATTTTTAGGGGTGCAGTAATATTGGGCACGTTGAGGTATCCTTTCCAAAGTACTGGCAACTTTCAGCTTGTACCTCTACCACCAAGAAAGACACACCATATTTGGCAGGCTTCTCTGAGTGCTGGAAGAACACATTTCACATGTGGGAATCCTGCTCTGATCTTGTTATTGAGTTGCATGGAAGGTTGTCAGTTTTGAGCAAAGAGTGAGAGAGAATAGTGCAGTAGATTCAGACTTTACAAAGTAGGTTTATCACTTGAGCTGTATGACCCATAAGCCAGAAGAACCCAAATGACTAGAGATATATACAAGTCAAGATATATGCCTGGTTAAGCCTCTGGTAAGCTTCAAAAATAGAACCACAGGATGGACTCTTTAGATTCTGGAGTAAGGCCATGCGATCAGCGGCAGAGAAGTATATACTATTAGAAAATCAGGTCTTAGTATGCTACTGGGCCCTGGTAGAAACTGAGCATTTAAACATGGGACATCAAGTGACCATGCAACTAGAGTTGTTCGCCATGTGCTTGCTACATGCAGACCCAAAATTGATAAGTTCAGGTGGGTCCAGCAGAAGTCCATCAAAAAATAGAGGTGGTACATTTGAAATTAGCCTCAAACAGATCCCTCTAATGTGGTATCATCCCTTAAGGAGGCTAATCAGCCTTAGAAACCAGGATTGGAAAGTGTAGCATTTCAAGCTAAGTTGGCCAGTTGCTTATGGGTTGCCTTTCTTGCCCCCAGTGTCTCAGCTACCACTTCTAACTAAGCACTTAAAGAATGTGAGAGCCTACATACCAGTCCTTTAGACCAAGGGCCCACTTTATGGCAAAAGAGGTAGCAATGGGCCACAATCTTTGGATCTATCTCTCCTAGCACATACCATACCATCTAGAAGCTGCCAGCCTGATAATGCACTGAAATAAACTCTCATGAGTGCAGCTGAAAATAACGCCCTGTGAGGATGGGGTGCCAGTCTCCAGAATACACATTAAATCAATGGTCATTATACATACGGTGTAATGTCCCAATAGTGGAATCATTTGATCTGGAAACCAAGGGGTGAAAGTAAGGGGCCTCTGCTTATTATGACCTTCATTGACCTACTTTGGGAATTTGGGCATCTGTCCCTGCCACTATTGGTCCTGGCCTCCAGAGGCAAGATCGTTCCACCAGAGAATGCACTAAGAATGTCATTAAACTTAAACCTACAGTTGCCTCAAGTTTACTCTGGTCTCCTCATGTCAGTAGATCAGCAAGAACAAAAAGGAATATCTGACCCCAGTCATCATGAGGTAGGATAGTGAGAGCAAGGGAAGTCAGTCTGGCATGCAAGTGATCCACTGTAGCATGTGTTAGTACTCTTGAGTACTATAACTATGAATGGATGACGTATAACCATAGCATGAGGAGGGCTTGGCATCAAGGAGTCACATCCCTCCAGGGTGAGGCTCTGAATCACACCCTCAGCCAACCCATCTAGCCCAGTAGAAATGCTGCTTGAGGATGTAGGAAGTCACACCCATTCTAGATGGGTAGGAGAGATGATGAGCATTTGGGGGTCCTAGGACCAACTGCAACAGCAATTCTTTCCACTTTATAGATTTTCCTAGAAATTGTGACTAGTCAGAATCCTGGATTAGCTGTGTCTGGATAATGTGAACTTAATGTGAGAAGTGAGTGGATATGAGCAGTACAAGAGATGGACTTTAGTGTCTGCTCTTTTTACCCTACTAATATTGCCTTTACCTGACCATGCACCCATCTTCCAGTATGTCCATCCCCCAGAAACCGAGGTATCTGCTGATAACTGCTCATAGCTTCCCCCTTTTCTTGATAACTGTCTCTGCTGAATGGAGCCACCTCTCATCTGGGAGCGTCATCTGGGATGTAACCCCCCATCCCCATCCTTGCCAGGCTGCAGCCAGCCGGTAATGACTGACTAACACAGTGGTAAAATAGACCAGCTTTCATGGCCCAACCCTGTGGTGCCAGTCAGCCCTCTGAGATTCCATGTGAGTCAGGCTGAAGCCAGTCTCCATTAAAAGGAACACCATTGCTTAGATATCTTCTCCTTATCTATCCTTTGCATTGTAATCCTCTTCTTAGATCCCATCCTCAACAAACCTCTTTCAGTAGAATCCCTATTTGGGCATTTCTTCTTGTACTGACCCTAAGAGATACATTTACTGAAGCAAACCCAAAGTAAGGAATTAAATGCTGACCATACTTTTCTTTCCTAGCCTAGCTGATCTTACAGAATCCAAGCACTGAACATGTAAGAAGAATTCCACCCTTTTGTTATATATGAGAGAAACAGCAATTAAATACCCATTCCTCTCATGCACTTTGAGAATAATATGCCCAGAGAATTTTTTTGGTCCTAGAGAAATATGGTGTCTACTTAGGCTGCTAAAACTATGTCCAGAAATTACTAAGATTAATGAACATAATTGACATACACCTTTGCTCTTTAGATATATATTATTCAAAGAGTCTAGAAAATAGGTTTTCTAGATTACAGAGAGTTTATGGGTGAAACATTAACATTAAAATCGTAACTGATTTGAATGGGAGTCTATAAATTTTTATTACAGATTTGCATGATTTCTTAGACAGAGGATATTGAATATTATTTCAACAGTTCTTAATGACTCAAAGTTACTGTTATTAACAGCTATTACTGCTGGAATGTACTATCACAGTGATGCCTCTGACTCTGCTTAGATGTGCTTGGGTCTGTACCAAATGAATAATGATAGCTTTGTTTTGAGTTCTCATGTCTGATTTTGATTGCATTGCTCGCTCTTTCCATTACTTTACAACGTCACCTATCTCTATTGTGTACGAGTAGTGTACCTACTCATAGCAGTTCCTCTGTCCCTTTCAATTTGTTATTTTTAGTATTTTATTGACATGGAAAATAAATAATAATAATGAATGCTTACTATGTATCAGGCAAATTCTAAGTGCCTTACATATATTAACTCATTTAGTATGTTTGTAAATTAAGAGTAAATTGGTTCCGCAGAACATCATACATGGCTGTCTTTTGTACCATGTATATTGCATGAACTTACTGCCATTTATTTATTTTATTTGCCTGGAAACTTAATTTTTGTGTCCTCTTAGATTTTTACTTATACTTTGGATAAGTAAGAGAGGTAAGATATTCAGAGAGTTCTAGCTATGCCTATAAACATGGGAAATTATGTGACTGAGACAAAGAATGCAAGGAAGTTAGAGTATAAATCACTCTTGAATAGGTGTTGGAGATTTGCTTGTGCAATACGAGAATGAAGGGCATTCTTGTAAGACATCATTTTTATGATGCTACATACTAATAACAAGTTTGCAAAGTAAACTGTTGAATAATCGCAGACAAAAGTTACCAAGTAATTCTCATTAACTCCATTAATTCTAAAAGGATGTCCTCTCATATGGGTCATGGTCATTCTAATGTAGACCTGCTCTGGTTTTCACTAATTCCTATAGCTTTAGCAGGAATTTTATTAAATTTAACAGACAAAAACTCAATCATGTTTCTGTGAGCAGTTTTTTATAAGGAGTGGATTTTTTTATATTCAGATGTGTTCTTTAATATATTCCAGCATTTGCTTGTTCCAGTTGGAAACTGTTGTGATATTCTGATCATTCTCCCACATCTTTGACAACAGGGAAGAGGCCAACCCAGAGTCATTGATCTTTTCTCTTCCTTTATTAGTGTTCCAGTAAAAGTAATATAGTACCACATATATTATCTAATAAAATGTATCTAAGTTTCCTCTCTGGTTGAGTTCCTACCTCTTCCTCCAGGGAATGCTGGATTAGTGTCTTCTTGGCCTCCCATTAATTTAAGGCATTCTTTTCATACATGTGTATAACACTCCCTAAAGTATTATTGGTTTATAAATTACACTTGTTGTTTCAGGGCAATAAATGGAATGATGAATGCATGCTTTGTTCAGTCACCTTTTTATTCATGAAAGGCAAAACCAAATATTCTAAAAACATTTATCTACATCAGGAATAAGCTATAAACCTTTCAGAAATGCTCCAAGTAATTCGGAAAGTAACCACTAATTACTGTCATAACAAAAAGGATTCAAAAGCGCTAAATGCTCATGGAACCATAGAATGTCAGAGATGGAAAATCAAGTCCAGCACCTTCCTTTTACAGATAGGAAACTAAAGCTTTTGAGAGGAGAAATGATTTACACAGTCATCCAAACAGTCATTCATGGCACCAATCCTAGGTTCTGTGTCTCCTGACTCCAAATTCATTGCAGCTTCATGGGGTCATAGGTGTTGGAGTAGGAGCTACAGTAATAATATAGGCCACTTTACTCTTTCCTGTTCTATTGTTCTATTCCTGTTTCCTTTCCTATTCTCTGTGTAGATGTCTATTTGTTAGAATGGATCAGAACCTCAAAGGACAAGAGGCTCTAAAGAGACAACTCTACCCAGAGCAAAAATACCTTTTAAAGGTTCCAATTTTGTAAGAATGTCCTGCAAATTATTTCATCCAGTGAAACATGACAGTTTATCCAATGACATGACTGAGCATTCTGTGACTTCTATCAGGAATAGGTTTACAGTTCAGGGTGGGAGGAGAAGAGATGCCTTTTTGTGTAATGTTAGAAGAGAAAAGGCTACCTTCCTCCTCAAAGCTGAATTCCAAAATACTAACTTTATATCTCTACCAATTTCTCTATCTACACAAATACTAGCATATCGCTTTCTCATTTTATCTTGAAAAAAAGTCAAGAAGAGCCATCCTTCAATATTCCCATAGGCATACGATTCCCGACATGTGAACAATGTAATATATATGTGATATAATTTAATATCCATTGAAAAGGGTGGCTAATGACACAGGACTGTGGACATTTGGCTCTATTAACTCTGCCACAACATGGCTATCATTATCCCATTTTTCACCTTGGACCAACAGTTTTCTTTTTAATTTTTTATTTTGAAATAATTTCAAACTTACAAAGAACATACAGAAAAGTTGCAAGAATAGTACTCTTCACCCTGTTTTCCAATTGGTAATTTTTAAAAATCATTCTCTTCATATGAACTAGATGTATACACATTGTCATTTCTCAACCAAGTGAGAATATGTTGCAGATATAATGCTCCATTACCCCCCAAATACTTTTGTTTTTACTCCTAAATACTTAAGTGTGTATTTCCTATAAAAAAGACACCTTCCTACAAATTATACTACAAACGTCTTAATTAAGAAAATAACATTTATAAAAGACTACCATTTAATACCCCCTCTCTCGTCTTTCTTTCCTGCTTGAATAACAAATATATAATCCCCCAGGTGGAGCACTGAAGAGATTTTAAAAGTCTAGTTTATTAACCTATATGTATCCACCAGTAGTGTATATTCTTTTTGAAGATTGAATATATGAACATCTTATTAACTATCATATCTATAGGTTTAATAAATATTTTTAATGAATCAATGGCACTTTAAAAAATGTTTGCATACAATATGAAGCTAGGAAAGATAGTCGATTGATGGATGATGAAATGAAGATTGAAAACACAGGAGCAAATTAAGAAGATGATATTTATCAAGTAAAAATGGCAGTCTGGACAGCAAACATGGGTTTGAGGAAACTTAACAATTTGCATGAAATAGGTTTTGCAGATTTCCTTAATTGATGCTTATTCTGTATGCCAGAAAACAGGAGTACTCTCAGGTTACATCTGATTAAAAATTAATGGACTTGATTAGTCCACTCACTGCTTATTCTGTTGGGCACAGCATATCTGAAGCATGATACTCAACTGACATCTTCATTGTATAAGCAGGATGGAAATTGACAAAGCAGAGGGACAGACAGAATGGCATGATTGTTTGATGTGAGGAAATGATGGAAGAATCCAAGAATAGAATGTGGAGTATGGAGCTTCAGCATGGCCTCTCTGAAACATCTGAGCAATACTATTTGATGGATGGATGGATAGATAGATAGATAGATTTTGGCTTCAAAAGCCAAGAAGACATTAGCACAATATAAGGCATAACTATAAACAGAGATGCTAAAAAAAACATAAAACAAAACCCAGAATGATCTACTTGATGAGATGTCAGTGGAAGGATTCCACAGGGTGGAGGAAGACTGATCTTTAGTCACCTTAGCAACAAAGGAAAGTCTAGATAGGGTAGCACGAGTCATGTTTCATCCCGTCCCTGTTACTTCTTTGTCACACATAATAGATGTCATCAAGGCTCTGCAGAGTTGTCCAGGTTGTATTTTCCAGTTCTGTGTGTTCTATTCCCAGCATTCTGTCTCCTCTCTGAGACCTCACATAGGTTCTCCTTGAGCAGCCACTATCTGCCCTGGTTTCTCCCCTCCCTTTCCAGTAAAGTTAATATGCCAGTGTCTCCATAGGATAAATATACCTAAATCATCAAGTTTGTGCATTTTCAGTTAAGATTGCCTTCTTGGTTTCAAAATATTTGGTTGAATGGGCCCTCAGTAAGTTAAGAAGGAGAACGAACATTTACTGGGTATCTTTCATGTGCCAAGTAATTTGAGATGCTTTACATATGCATTTGCATTTGATCATCAAATAATTGTTTATCTTATCTCTATTTTAAAGATGAGGATCAGAATAAAAATTGTCACATCTTTTTTGCCCTAACCTCAACATAATCTGTCAAGAAGCTATTATTTTTCCCATTTTATAGAAGTGGGAATGAGCTCAGAATTTAGTTTCCTTGACAAAGACAGACAGATATTACATGGTGGAGCCAGGATTTGAAAGTTTCCTATTTCTAAAGACAGAGAGTAAAATAGACAGTTTTCTAGGTAACATTAAATGGAAGGATGCTTATAAATGTCCCTCAATTATTTTACTGTGGTTCCCACATTTCTCCTGTTAGCACTTAATTTTTTTAGGTAAAGACAATATATTTCTTAATAGCATGCAAATATGGTGCATTTGGGTGAGCCACGGGGTGGCTCAGTTGGCTTTGTCTGCCTTTGGCTCAGGTCATGATCTCAGAGTCCTGGGATAGAGCCCCACATTGGGCTCCCTATTCAGGGGTAGTCTTCTTCTCCCTCTCCCTTTGCCCTTCCCCCACTCATGCTCTCTCTCTCTCTCTCTCTCTCTCTCGCTCTCAAATAAATGAACAAAATTAAAAAAAATAGCATCCAATGTCTCTAACAGTCTCTGTATATTAATGTGGGTTTTTTTGTTGTTGTTTTTTACATTTGAGGTTAGAGTTTAATAAAAAGAGAAGGAGAAATACAGAGTGCACATGTAAACACAAATTCTGGCAAGGATGGGCAGTGAGTCTGGATAACCAGAAGAGTGGTTCTGCAGAGAATTTGGGGTACACCAGTGATTCCAAAATAAGGGAGTAAGAAAGTGCCAAACGAGAATTCCCCATTCTTTACAGTTGCTAAAGATGAGTCTTGGCAGAACTGTATCCTGACAGAGACTCCATAAAGTCCTTTTGATGGTGATGATATTGAAAAATATGATTTAATTCCTTGCATGTATCTTTAAAGGTGAAAACACATTAATAAATTGAAAGTTTCATGAATAAAACTGTCTTTGGAATTACCTACCTTATTTGTGTGAAGATACTCAGTGAATTTACGATGATTAATGGTAATACGATGAACACCAAAGCACATAATAATGATTTGCTACTTATTATAAAACATTGCCAATATTTTGTACACCCAAGCAGCACAACATGCAAGAAATTCAATGAAACCTTTTTAAACAAGCCATGGGGAAAGGGAAGAGCAGATCAAGCCACATATACTATCTCTAGGGACAGAGGCCTCTCTTCTCTCATAAATTGATTGCTCTGGCACCCATGAAAGGCAACAGGGGCAGTTAGAGGACTGCAGAGAGACAGGACTGTCACAAAGGAAGTAGAGACAGAAGTCTGCTTCAAAGGAATGCACTGTTTCTCAAACCTTGAGAGTGCCAAGACAAAACCTCCTTCAAATTAATAGCTTGTGCATTCTGGATCACTGAAGATAATACACAAAAACAACAGAAAAACCCTTACACCTTCAGAATAATTTGAAGATATGGAATACCCTAACTTCAAAATAACTGTAATTTTTTTAATGCACCAAATCTCAGCAGGCAATCTCTCACATTCATTTCGTTCTGCAAGGCTTTGTGGCAAGTGAGTACCGGCCAAGAAAAACTGTGGGAATGGGAGAACAGGAGAGTTACTCATGGGAATAATGTGAACATAAAAGCACTGCAAGAAAGCTTAAGTCCACGCTATGTGTAAAAGTATTAAACATTAAAAAGGTGTCTGGATAGATCAGAGTACAGTCGAACAGTCTATAGGAAAGTGAGTCAAAAATGCATATGACTTGAAGTAACAGTCTTCAAAATACCTAATTTCTGGAGGACTAAAAACCAAACAAAATGGAAGAGAGAGGAGCCCTTTTGAAATTAAGTGCTGAAGGGTAAATTATGTAAAAAAAGGGAAATTCAAGGTCCCATAAAACCAAGAGAGCCAAAAAAGTCAGAGGACACACATATCACCCCCTTCCCCACACATATACACGTGCACAGAAATCCATTAAAGAATATGAACTTTGCTACAGTGAAAAAAGAGGGCACCATCAAATAAGGAATTCTCTAAGCTACTTTTATATAAAAAAATGAACAGAAAAAAGTTAATAGAGCTATACAGAGTTATTATTTAAAAAAATCAGGGGCGCCTGGGTGGCTCAGTCGGTTAAGCAGCTGCCTTAGGCTCAGGTCATGATCCTGGGATCCTGGGATGGAGCTCTGCATCCAGCTCTCTGTTCAGTGGGGAGTCTCTGCTTTCCCTCTCCCTTTGCCCCTACCCCTGCTTGTGTGTTCTCTCTCTCTCTCTCTCTCTCTGTCAAATAAATAAATAAAATCTTTAAAAATAAAAATAAAGATAAAAATAAAAAATCAGAAAATGAGGTTCAATATACCTCAAGTGATGAGATTTCCCATGAACGAACAACCATATGTCAGAAGAAACTGTAAGACAACACTCAAATTAAGTAAAATATACTCAAACAAATAATAGGAATACTCCTTTGAATTAGAAATTTAAATTGAAAAAACAGAAATTGGCAAAAACATAAAGTGAGAAGAAATAAATGAGGGGCACCTGGGTGGCTCAGTTTGTTAAGCATCTGACGTAGACTTAGGTCATGATCTTAGGGTCCTGGGCTCTAGCCCCACTTCAGATTCTGGACTCTGTGCTCAGGGGGGAGTCTGTTTCTCCCTCTCCCTCTGTCCCTCCCCCTGCTTGTGTGCATGCTCTGTCTCTCTCTGTCTCTCTCTCTCTCGAAGGAAGGAAGGAAGGAAGGAAGGAAGGAAGGATGGAAGGAAGGAAGGAAGAAGTTTGAACTGAGAAAAAAAAAAAAAAAAGGAAGGAAAAAATTAACCCAGAAATAAAGACTAATTTACAAGATGCCCAAGGACTAAGAGTCAAAAGATTATTTAATGAATCTTTGAAGAACCAAGGAAACACCCAAAAGAACATAGTTTTTTGTTTTGTTTTGTTTTTCACAGTCTGTACAATTTATACACAGAGACAGGGACCCAGCCTGGGCCCCTGCATCCCCTGCAAATATAGAATTCTTTCTACAAAATATAGATAATTTAGCTCCCCATATCAGTGGGTGGATGGTGAGGGAACAATACAAGGAGGAAGGTTGAAATCTACCCTCTGAAGAAGCGGATGGCAGGGCAGGTCCGGAGGGAATGAAGGCACCATAAGCTCTGAGAGGTGAGGGTCACAGGATGGGCCTACCGGAGGGTGGCCAGAGGCTGGGGGCCCAGGGTCTGGGGACACCAGCATGGGGCCTCTGAAGTCAATGTTTGTGAGGGGAGGAGATTCACTAGTGCCTTTGGTAGAGACTGAAAGTACCACTGGTAGAGATGGGGGTTGCACAGGAGTCTTAGAAATAGGGTGAGGGAGCAGGGGGAATGTGTGACTTCAGGTCCTGGAACCCAGGAACCGAGTGTAGAAGACAGAGAGCAGCAGTGTGAGGTCCCATGTCAAAGAGGCTGAAGTCACCTAGACCAGAGGGTCCAGAGGACTGGGGGGGCCCTGCTCCCCACCTGCTTCCCAGCCTCCAGGGTGATCCACAGCCCCTGGGCGGTGCCCTGGAGGAGATCTGAGGGCAAGCACAGGTCAGCCTCAGGCACCCCCATTTTTCAACAGGCTTCTAAGAAACTCTCCACATTTTTTAGAGACTCGAGAGTACTAGGTTTTGGCACAGCAGGTGAGAGCATGTGGATGAAGGGCACAAAGGACATAATTGAAATAAAAAAAAGAAGTAAAAAAGTCCAGAGAACAAGTGGTAAAAATTAAGGACCCAGGCAAAGAAGGATAATGTTTGCATTTTTAAAGTCCCTAAAGAAAACAAAACAACGCAACAGTACTAATATTTAAGTATATAATCCAGGAAAATTTTCCTTAAATAAAGGAGCCCTGAGTCTACATACTGAAGGAGTCCCATGGGTACATAGAAAAATAAGCCTGGAAGGATGATTTATGAGGCATCTATACTCTGGAGTATTATACAGCTATAAAAAAGATGAAGATGATCTTGATATAAACTAATATGGAGTGAATCCAGGCTATATTTTTATATATAAGCAAAGTGGAAGAAAGGTATATTTATGGCCTGCTATATTCCATGTACATGCATGAAAATCTACATGTACCTGATCCTGTATGCAAAAAATGAAAGATCAGAAAGATAAGCCAGATTAAAGAGATTCATTAGCTTTAGGGTATGTGGGGGAACAGGATTGACATGAAGAATAAATGGGATTAGTGTAGAAGAGATAAGAAGCTAGTGACTCCTGGTGGGTATACTTTTTGTATCATTTTGACATTTTTTCTTAAGATTTTATTTATTTGACACAGAGAGAGAGAGAGAGCACAAGCGGAGGGAGCAGCAGACAGAGGGAGAGAGAGAAGCAGGCTCCCTGCTGAGCAGAGAGCCCAACATGGGACTCCATCCCAGGACCCTGGGATCATGACCTGAGCTGAAGGCAGACGCTTAACCAACTGAGCCACCCAGGCGCCCCTCATTTTAACATTTAGAACAAGCAGGGTTTTGGGGAATTAAAAATGGAACACAAACTATGACAAAGGAATCTAAGTTTATTCCAAATAACTTGACCATGCTGAAGGGGTTGGGGATAAAAAGAACTAACCTAAATAATTTTGGGGAAAAAAAGTATTTTGATACATGCTGTAATGCTGAAGACTTAAAGAACTGTACACAAACATTATTCTCTAGTTATTAAACTAGTTTTTCACAGTGGTATGGGCTAAAACTTTTTTTTTTTTAAGATTTTATTTGACACAGAGAGAGAGAGACAGTGAGAGAGGGAACAGAAGTAGGGGGAGTGGGAGCGGGAGAACAGCCTTCCCGCAGAGCAGGGAGCCGGACTCCGGGCTCCATCCCAGGACCCTGGGATCATGACCTGAGCCTCCCAGGGGCCCCTGGGCTAAAACTTTTGAAAGTAATTTACATGCATCAAAAGATTGGAAAAATAAGTAAATACATTTATGTGGCTACTGAGAGCCAGGTTTTTTTTAAAGATTTTATTTATTTAGGGCGCCTGGGTGGTTCAGTCTGTTAAGCATCTGTCTGCCTTAGGTTCAGGTCATGATCTCGGGGTCCTGGGATCAAGCCCAACTAGCCTTGAGCTCCCGCTTCAGCAGGGAGTCTCCTTTTCCCTACTCCCTCTGCTCCTACCCCCTGCTCCTGCTCTCTCTCTCTCTCTCAAATAAATAAATCTTAAAAAAAAATATTTTATTTATTTATTAGACAGAGAGCAGGAGCAGAGGGAGGGGCTGAAGGAGAGGGAAAGGAAGAATCAGACTCCCTGCTGAGTGCAGAGCCCAAGGCTAGTTGGGCTTGATCCCAGGACCCTGAAATCATGACCTGAGCCTAAGTCAGACTCTTAACCAACTGAGCCACCTAGGCTCCCCAGAGAGTCAAGTTTTTCACTGTTGGAAAAGGAATTACAAATAAGTAGAGGGAGAAAACTTAGAATGAATCTTCTGATGTTGGATTGGTATTGGATATATGAAGGAAGAAATAATGGTTTTCAATACATACACAAATGATGGCTATAAAAATGTAGATATATAGGATACATACATTTCCAAGCTCTGTTCTTTAAGAGAACTTAGAACTAATGACAATCAAGTACAATGCACACACCTAGTATCCATATTTTGGTTTCTAAATATAATTCTCTGTTAAAAACAGAGTTCCTTTGAGGAGTGGCTAATTCAAGGGCTGGAACAAAGAAAGTATAAGTTGAGTGAAATATCTTGAGATGCCAAAAAGTAAAGAAGTGCTCAAAAAATGATGAGGAGATATATATTTTTTTTAAAAATATTTTTTGATGAGTATATTTTAAAGACACAGGAGCAACTCAAAAGAACTTTTTTTTTATTAATATAATGTATTATTTGTTTCAGGGGTACAGGTCTGTGATTCATCAGTCTTACACAATTCACAGCGCTCACCATAGCACATACCCTCCCCAATGTCCATCACCCGCCACCCCATCCCTCCCACCCCCCTCCACTCCAGCAACCCTCAGTTTGTTTCCTGAGATTAAGAGTCTCTTATGGTTTGTTCCCCCCTCTGGTTTCGTCTTGTTTCATTTTTCCCTCCCCTCCCCCATGATCCTCTGTC
Organism: Eumetopias jubatus; assembly: GCF_037043125.1. NCBI lineage: Eukaryota > Metazoa > Chordata > Mammalia > Carnivora > Otariidae > Eumetopias > Eumetopias jubatus. The sequence goes on from NW_028274822.1 coordinate 34,989,023, forward strand.
TTGTTTCTCAAATTCCTCATATCAGTGAGGTCATATGATAATTGTCTTTCTCTGATTGACTTATTTCGCTTAGCATAATACCCTCTAGTTCCATCCACGTCATTGCAAATGGCAAGATTTCATTCCTTTGATGCTGCACAGTATTCCATTGTAGATATATACCACCTCTTCTTTATCCATTCATCTGTTTTTTTTGTTTTGTTTTGTTTTTTTAAAGATTTTATTTATTTATTTGACAGAGAGAGATGCAGCAAGAGAGGGAACACAAGCAGGGGGAGTGGGAGAGGGAGAAGCAGGCTTCCCACGGAGCAGGGAGCCCGATGTGGGACTCAATCCCAGGACCCTGGGATCATGACCTGAGCTGAAGGCAGACGCTTAACGAATGAGCCACCCAGGTGCCCTATCCATTCATCTGTTGATAGACATCTAGGCTCTTTCTATAGCTTGGCTATTGTGGACATTGCTGCTATAAACATTGGGGTGCACATGCTCCTTCGGATCACTACATTTGTATCTTTGGGGTAAATACCCAGTAGCGTAGGGTAGCTCTGTTTTCAGCTTTTTGAGGAAACTCCATACTGTTTTCCAGAGTGGCTGCACCAGCTTTCAAAAGAACTTTCAGTGGCCAAAAATATGACAGTGTGAGCACTCCAAAATAAATAATGATAGTAATGGGTTATATTCTTCAAAATAAAATAAATATTCTTTTTTTAAAGATTTTATTTATTTATTTGACAGAGTGAGACACAGTGAGAGAGGGAACACAAGCAGGGGGAGTGGGAGAGGGAGAAGCAGGCTTCCCGCTGAGCAGGGAGTCCAATGCGGGGCTCAATCCCAGCACCCTGAGATCATGACCTGAGCTGAAGGCAGATGCTTAACAACTGGGCCACCAGGTGTCCCTAAAATAAATATTCTTGACTCCATAGTGATATAAAAAAAAAATGAATGTTTTAAAAACTGCGGGAGTAGGAACAGCTCTTCCTTATAGTATAATGGCAGTTAATAAATGTAGCAGGAATAATATCAACAGAAAATCACCATATGGCAAACATCAAGTCATCCTTGTTTTTGGTAGGAATTGATGCCAAAAATCAGTAAGCAAAAGTACAATGAGAAATAGGATATTTTCATAGTTCCACTGTATCTCCCCAAGAGACATTTATCAGGAGGAAAAGGTAACACTATTTTGGAAAAACCTGGCCATTATCTTAACCTGGTGATCAAAATCAGCAATCACCCAAAATGGGACAAATGGAGATAACGTGCCTGAAGATGTGATACATGAGCAGGACACAGCATCCCTTCTGTAGTATTCATGCTGCAAATGCAGAGCCTGATTTAAGGTGTAAAGAAATATCAGATAAATCCAGAGACGGGGGCATCCTACAAAATAACTATAAAGTAACTATGTATTTAAAAAAAAATTGGGGAATGTCTAAGAAAGACTGAGGAACCAGATTGAACAATACTAAGGAGATATGATAGCTAAATGCAATGTGTCATCTTGGATTGAAACCTGGAACATAAAAAGGAACATTTAGTGGGACAATTGGTAAAATTTGAATAAGGTCTGTAGATTAGTTAATAGCATGGAATCAATCAATGTCCATTTCCTGATGTTGATAATTGAACTTGGTTGTGGAAGATGTGCAAATTTTGCATTTTTGTGGGTCTAGTACTATTTTATTTTATTTTATTTTATTTTATTTTATTTTATTTTATTTTATTTTATTTTATTTTATTTTTAAAGATTTTATTTATTTATTTGACAGAGAGAGACACAGCGAGAGAGGGAACACAAGCAGGGGGAGAGGGAGAGGGAGAAGCAGGTTTCCCGCAGAGCAGGGAGCCCAATGCAGGGCTCCATCCCAGGACCCTGAGATCATGACCTGAGCCGAAGGCAGATGTTTAACAACTGAGCCACCCAGGCGCCCCGGGTCTAATATTATTTTAAAAATTAAAAAGTAAAAGGGGCACCTGGGTGGCTCAGTCATTAAACGTCTGCCTTTAGCTCAGGTTATGATCCCAGGGTCGAGCCCCGCATCGGGCTCCCTGCTCAGTGGGGAGTCTGCTTCTCCCTCTCCTACCCCCCCCCTGCTTGTGTTCCCTCTCTCACTGTGTCTCTCTCTGTCAAATAAATAAATAAAATCTTTTAAAAAATAAAATTAAAATTAAAAAGTTAAAAAAGATTAAATTAGTAACTGTTGGAGATATGTTTTCTATCGTTTACCTATCACAACTCCTTTCCACCTAGAAATGGGCTTCTGAAAATTATAAAACCACTCTGCCAAGCTCGTTTGGTACTTGAAAGAAACTGCAAGTCAAATGGTGTAACTGAAATATGTACTATGGCATAGTCTTAAAGTATCAAAATAGTTTTAAGTGGATAAATCTGGAGGATATCACCTTAACAACGTGACCAGATTTAACATAACCAGGAATGAGAAAAAAATGACACGTGCCTCCTGCTATGATGCATGGAGAAAGACAAGGACATCTTATGTGTGTGTATGTTCTTGCCAAAATTGTATAACCTAAATCTAATCATGAGGAAATGTCAGAAAACTCCAAATAGAGGAATATTCTACAAGATAGCCTGCCTACTCTCTTAAAAACTATTATGGGTAAGGTAGACATAGACTGATGAACTTTTCCATATTAAAAAAAAATAGAAGATATGACAACTAAATGCAATGTGTGATCCTTGATTGGATCTGAGGCTAAATTAATTTTTTTCTATAAACAACATTATTGGAACAAATGGTAAAGTGTGAATGTCTATAAATTAGATAATAGTATTGTAACAAACTTAAATTCCTGATTTGGATCACTGTTCTTGGGAAATATATATGGAAGTATTTGGAGTTGAAGGATATCATATCTACAACTTATCCTCAAATAGTTCAATAAAAGTGATGATAATAATAGTATTAAGAAGAAGACTATATATGGAAAGAAAATGTAGAGTGGGGAAAAATTTAAAGGTTGGGAAATGGCAGAAAGGTGTAGTGTATTTTTGTTGTTGTTACCATTCTTTTCAGTAAGTCTGCAACTATTTTAAAAAAAAAATTTACTAAATAAGTAAGTAGACAAATAAATATAGGCTCTATGTGATGGGAAATGAGGTTGGAGAGCAACACCTGGGTGAGAATCAGGCTCTGTCACTAGCTAATGGAATGACCTTGGGTTTCTCTATACCTCTCTTGGCTTCTCTATAAAATGAGGATAAGAATCATATCTACCACAGGAGGTGGTTGTAAATATTAAAATAGTAAGAATAAATAGTAAGGGGCGCCTGGGTGGCTCAGTCGTTAAGCGTCTGCCTTCGGCTCAGGTCATGGTCCCAGGGTCCTGGGATCGAGCCCCACATCGGGCTCCCTGCTCCACGGGAAGCCTGCTTCTCCCTCTCCCACTCCCCCTGCTGGTGTTCCCTCTCTCGCTGTGTCTCTCTCTGTCAAATAAATAAATAAATAAAATCTTAAAAAAAAAAAGAATAAATAGTAAGGACTATAAAAGTATTAGCTTTTTAATATTATAAACTGTAACTATTTTAGAGGCCTAGAACATAAGGAAAATGTTTTATTGATATTTAGGGTCTAGAAATTTTAGGCCTTGCTAACCTAATTGCTAACCAACTTGGTTAGAGATGGGAAAGGGAAAGAGCTGTCCCCGGGTGACCAAAATGGACAACTGGATGAATGGTGGTGCTGTTCACTAGATGAGGGGAAAGGGGGAGGAGGTGAAAGTTTTAATAGGGCAGAAACACAAAATCAGTTTTGTGTGCACTGAGTTAAAATGCCTGTCAGAACTCTTGCTGGAAGTATTGATAATTGGTTGGGTGAACAGGTGTGAACTCAGGGGGTACCTCTACTTGAGTTGTAATTTGGAAGTTACTAATGTATTCTTTTCTTATAAAGCCTATCTTCCCATTGGTTGCCAAATACCCAAGTCAAGGATCAGAGGTTCACCTTGTATCTCTGTAACAGTTTGTAGCTTGTCAGGTAGGAGCCCTGTGATCTCACTACAATGAAATGTCCAGGGTTCCTGCTAGGTGTGTCAATATAGCAACTCTGGCAAACGACCAAGGGCTCTGCCTCTCAGGACTAAGGATTGTGAGACCCGGGTTCTTCCGTGAGCCTAATCAGCACCAATTCAACTCCATCTCTCAGGTTTCACATGGGAGTGTGTGTATGTATCTGTGTGATCTCCCATGCCTTAGGGGAGAGATAAAATTTGTCTTTGTACTGATTGATTAAAACCACTTACTGTCCTTTCCTTTGAAATCAGCTTTTGGTATTGTCTCAGCAACTCCTATTGTGCCCAGGGCTGGGTCCATGAATACATATTACTGTAATCTCTGCTCTCAGCTGGACAGCTCCATGCCTCCTTTCCTCCTCTTCACTCCTCAGTCTTTTTCCTCATGCTACTAATATTAAGTGAATGCCTTTTTTTTTTAAGATTTTATTTATTTATTTATTTATTTATTTGAGAGGGAGAGATTGAGAGAGCAAGCAAGAGCAAGACAGCATGAGCAGAGGGGCAGAGGGAGAGAGAGAGAAGCAGACCCCCACCGAGCAGGGAGCCCAACACAGGGCTGGAGCCCAAAACCCAGGGATCATGACCTCAGCCAAAGGCAGACACTTAACTGACTGAGCCACCCAGGCGCCCCCAAGTGAATGCCTTTTCTATCACAAAGTATTCTATTTTAATATCAGAAGGAAGACAAATTAGTTTATATGACTCTTAGCTACTGAAAATAAAATTTAAAAATCTTAACTGTGGAAAAAAAAAAACCTTTGCTATATATAAAATAAAAATTTATTTAAAAATAAGTCCTTCTGTTGTTTCAGGTATCCTGTAAAGGGCACTGGGGTAGAACAGATGGTAGAGGAAACAAACAGGATTTTCCAAAATACTAAATTCCTCTAGTATATATGGTCCTTACTCAAAGGGGCCAAGGCTTCCTGAGACTGCTTTCTGGGATTCTTTATGTTGTTGCACATTTTTGGTGAAAATCAAGGCGAGCCTACGTAGGGGAAAAGGAGGCTGAGTTAAAGTAAGAGTTGGCAACCTTTGTTTTTACCTATCCATGAAATCCTATCAAGTAAAAGTGTTATTTTACTTCTAACTCTTAAAAAACAGTGTCTTATGAAAATATTAGTGACTACCTAATTTACAGTTTACAGAGCGCTTTGACATACATAATATCAATTAAATCCTACAAGGTGAGGATCTGAGTTGAGGTTATCAAAATTAGATTGACTGGTATTCTAAGGTTTTAAAGAACTGAGTCCCAAACTCTGCACATTAGAATCACCTGGGGAGGGTCCAAATCCACTGATGCCTGTGTTTCACCCCCAGAACTTATGATTTAATTGGTCTGGGGTTTCGCCTGGACATTGGAATGTCTAAAAGATTTCTAGAAAATGCTGTTGTGCAGACAAGGTTTTGAGATTCCCAAGGTTATAAAACTAGAAGGAACAGGACTGCGATTAATTTCAGGCCCTTGGTGTCTAGTCCAGTATTTTCAACATAGGCAGTAGTAATGAGAAAAACAATAAAGCTGATAGGAAACTCAGTAAACCAAACTTTCTCTCCTTTTCCACTAACTTTATGTTCATGGAGTTTAAATTTGAATGGCTACTGGTAGGTGGCAATAGGTTAATTGCTAATGGTAGAAGTGGATCAGGAGGGAAAAGGTAAGAAGAAGAAGAGTACCCATGACCATCATGGAAAGAGAAAGCCTGAATGATGCAGTGGAATATGTCCTGGGGCCTAAGGCAGAAAGCCAAGACACACAGACGTGTCAAGAATCGGATGGCAACTGTGATTGATAGCCCTACTGTCTCCCATAGAAGGAGATGAAGAGTGTTTCACATCCACTGAGAGTGAGGAGGTTATGGAATCCAGCTGTGTGAAGAAGAAATCGAAGTTGGCTAAGATTTTCCACGTGTGGCAGGGATGGATCATGAAGCATGTCCGTGGGCAGTTGCCAGGAAAGAGCCTATAAGAATCATCAAAAAATAAAAATTAAAAAAAAAAAATCACTGTGCTAATTCAGAAATATGGTGCCATTACTTGGGGGTTTCTACTTCAGCATTTATAAACGTAACTCCTTTATAGTTTAGAAAACTTTAGTTAGCATAGTTTAGTTTCTACTAAAATAGCGTTTGAAAACAATGTTAATGTTAACCAATCAGTGCTGAGTATTTTTGCAATGCATTTGGGCAAAGTTAGCCCTTTCCGAAACCAAAGAATGGATGGCATATTGCTGTTTACAGGGAGAAAATGATATATTTTATCTAAATTGGAAAACCTTTAATAGGCTCCCCAAGAAGTTATCTGATTGAGCAAATAACAACAACAAATAAAAACAGAAGAGAAAATAAACAGTAAACAGAAGACAATTTAATGTCTGCATCACCACTCTTACTTTGCCATAGAATAAAATAATCATTAGTATATTTTTTATTTTTATTTTTTATTATTATTATTTTTTAAGTAGGCCCCACACCTAGCATGGAACCCATGTGGGGCTTGAACTCACAACCCTGTGATCAAGACCTGATCTGAGATCAAGAGTCAGATGCTTAACTGACTGAGCCATGCAGGTGCCCACTACACATATTTTCTAAATGGAAATATGAAAACAAGCAGTTTCTCACTCACTTTCCCAGGTGTGCAGGAACTGTAATTTTATTTATTTTTTATAACACAGCTTAATCTCTGCTTTGAGCCTCCTAATCCACTTGATCAGAGAAGACATAATCATATTCATTTCATGGCCCAAATAATCTTTCCAGGTTTAAATTTACTCGGTTTAGGGATTTCGTCTCTTCTACGTAGTCCCCTGGGGTATCACCTAACCCTTGGGAGCATGTATCTGACCCAGACTTCTCAGCATTTATTCATGTTGTTGTCCACTGGGATGAACTATCACCACTCTGGGTCTTAGGTTTCATTTCCCTCCCAATGGGCATTCCTTGAGGCTTCCACTTCTTACCTGGTTTTTGGACCTACTTCCATGGCACTTTCTACTGTGAGCTTTATCTTTATTCCTTTTTTGGATACTGTAGGAATCCTCAGATACCAGGAAACTTAGGCACCATCTTATGCCCTCTCCATCCCAAATAGCTCCACTGTTTAATATCATGGTGGCACAGGGACTACAGTGTGGCTCCAGCCTCCTAGAATTCCTGTTAGAAAGCAGATTCTGATCAGAAAGATCATCTGATTATTTTTTTTAAGATTTTTAATTTATTTATTTGACAGAGAGAGAGAGAGAACACAAGCAGGGGAAGTGGCAGGCAAAGGGAGAGAGAAGCAGACTCCCCATTGAGCAGGGAGTCCGATGCAGGGCTCCATCCCAGGATGCTGGGATCATGATCTGAGCCAAAGGCAGATACTTAACCAACTGATTATCTCATGCCACAGATCATCTGATTATTAAAGACATTTGCTCCGTTTAACCCTCCTGTTTTATCTCTAATTCATATTCTCCTTTTTCAAGTCAATGGACTCATCCTCAGTTCTACAGTAGGCTACACTGGCTGTCTTATCATTGTACATTCTCACTGAATATATTAACTAGTTTGGGTTTTTCCTCAAAAACAAGGCATTTGACCTTCAGGTGGCCTTTCTGACTAACTGATGTCTATGCCAAAAAATAAAAACTTCGTTTCCTTCAGATTTGCCGAGGCATCCCATTTTCTGAAACATGAAATCAAAGAAAATGGCCTGAGGTAGCTGGGAATTATGGAGATAAGATAATAGCAGGTAAATATCCAGTTTTTAACCTACTGCATAATTTAGTGTAACAAGTGAAAAAGTTTACCACCTAAACCTCTCCCTACCCAAGATCATAATTATCACTAATCAGGAGTTGAGTGAGAATAGACAGAATATGCCCAGAGAGAACCGCCTTAGGGTAGGTTGGAAACTGAAGAAATAGCAGCCCATAAGCCTATGCAGATTCAGCCAAGTGTATTGGACAGTGCCCCCACAGCAATGGTCATGATAGTGATAAGAAAGGTGACAGACAAGAGACGTACACAATTGGTTAGAGTGTAAACAGACCAAGAGGGGATCAAAGGCAGGAAACCAGTACTGAGGTTGAAGCTGCAGTGCAAGCCAGAAGCCCAGGCATAAGGGATGGGAGAGCCCTTCCAGAGCCTTCATGTTGAGTTACCGAACTGCACACTGGTCTTGCTTAGAGACTCCCCTGCCCAGGGCCTGAATCGGTCAAAGTCTGATTCCAGCTGAACTTACACGATATAATTTCATTTTAGAAGGGGCCACAGATTATCAAAATATGCCCCCATGCCTAAATTCTTGTTGTCACATAACAAGTTCCTTTTACAATTGAAAGATTAGGCTGAAAATGGGGATTCCTCTAGAAAGCAGAACACAATGACTTAGCAGAACACTAAGTTGTTCATACCTAATAACAGGACTCTTCTTTACTGAAGTTATTTTTAAACTTGTTTTTAACAGCTTTATTGAGATATAATTAACACCCCATACAATTTACCCATCTCCAGTATACAAGTCAGTGGTTTCTAGCATATTTAGAGTTGTGCAACCATCATTGCAATCAATTACAGAACACTTTTCATCACACTGAAAAAGAAACCTAATGTCCTTTAGCCATTCACCCACAATCATTTTATCCCCCAGCTTTAGGCAACCACTAATCTACTTTCTTTCTCTATAGGTTTTCCTGTTTTGGACATTTTAAGTTTTTTTAGAGAGAGAGAGAGAGAAGTGTGGGGAGGGGCATAGGGAAGGGGGAGAAGAGACAGAGAATCTTAAGCAGGCTCCATGCCCAGTGCAGAGCCCGACGGGAAGGGCTCAATCTCACAAGATCAAGACCTGAGCAGAAACCAAGCATCAGCCACCCAACTGACTGAGCCATCCAGGCACCCCTCACTTAGCACAGAGTTTTTAAGCTTCATCTGTGTTATAGCATGTAACAGTACTTCGTTCATTTCTATTGTCAAACAATATTCCATTCTATGGATATGCCATATTTGATTTATTCATTCTTAGGACTTTGTATCATGAAAACGTTCAAACATGTATGAAAGGAGAGATAATATGATAATGAATAATCATAGACCTATCACCCAGCTTCCACAATTATCAGCTCACGGCTAATTTTATTTATACCCACCACCATTTTCTCTTCCCCTGTATCATTTTAACATAAGTTCTTCCATAAATAGTTCAATATAGATTTAGACACATATGCATATATATAAATCATTTTTAAAAACAACCACAAAATCATCATTGCACCTTAAATCTTCACTCTTTAACATTACCAAATACCAACAAGTGCTAAATTTTCTCTATTTATGTTTCTTTGCATCTGATTTATTTGAATCAAGATCCAAAATAGATCTGTCAAATTCCTTGACTGTGTTTCTCACTTAAATTTTTTCCTCCTTTTTTTTCTTCCTTACCATCTATCTATCTGTTGAAGAAACCAGGGTATTTGCCCTACAGAGTATCCATATTCTGGATTTTGAGGATTGCATCCCTATGATGTTAACATGTTCCCATTTCCCCTGTATTTCCACAAACTGGTAGTTGAGGTAGAGCCTTTATCAAATTCAGGCAGGATACTTTGACAAGAATTCTTTAAAAAAAAACTGTAGGTATATCTATGAGGAGACACACAAGTTAAATTAATTATTAAATTTATTAAGTTAAAGTTCGTTTTTCCTTTTTTTTTTTTAGTTGATGTTAAAATTGACCAGGGGCTCAGGTGTTTTCAGCCCTACCCATTAATTATAAAATTCCCAAACATGTGAGAAATACATACTTATTATTGAATATCCCTGAGATTATGTGACTGTTTGTTACAGTAGCTGAGACTATACCTGACTCTTGTGAAATGGTACACACCATGGTAACCAAATAGTTGATTAGGGGATGTTTTCCTTGGTGAAAGTATTCAAGCTGATAAATAAAAAATGAATGTTCCATACTTACCATTTTGTAATCCCAAATGAAATAATGTATCAAGGTAATAGTCAACAATGGCTTCTAAAACACTAGGTAAAAGCTAATAGGCTGGGGTGGATCTTTTAATTTTGACTAGCTGTGGGCAGCCTTAACTCTGTGGGCAGTATTGGGTCTGGGTATGTTCCAGGTACATTTCTTCTTCTTTGGGCCAGCAAGCTACCTGGGACGTGTTTTACTCATGGCTGTGGCAAAAGTGCAAAAGGTCAAGATATAAATGTGGGGTCTATTAAGACTTCTGTTTAAAACTAGCACTTTGTAGCTACCTATCTCCCCCAAATTCATTTATCACATTGCTTAAGGTAAAGTCAGAGGAAGCGGAAGTATATACTCTGCTTTTAATTGGTAGGAATTACAAAGTTGCATGGAAAATGGAGAATGAGTAAAGAATCGGGTCCAATAATTAAATTTACCACAGGAATATAAAGGTTTTCTTTCCCTTCTTTGCTAGTTTCCAAAGTAATGAATTGATTCACTAGGATCTTCCAAAAGTGATCAGTGTTTTTTTTAGTATTGTTGCCATCTCATGGATTTAATCCTATTTGTATATCCAATTCATTTTAATCATTATTATTTTTGTTATTCAAGTTGTCACTTTTTAACTTGGTCTCTGGATTCTTTTGACCAAACTTCAGAGGTCTTTGTTAGCTTCCTTGCCTTTAGCTATGAAAATATATTCTAGGCTCATCATAAACATTTTCTGTTAAAGATCTGAAATCAAGGAACCATATTTTCTTTTAAGAGAAATGATTATTTTGAGAATATAATGCAACTTCTAGATGTGTTCATTGCTAATAGTTTTGTTACTGTTTCTAGACCTTTTATTTTAAAGATTTTATTTATTATTTATTTGTTTGTTTATTTATTTTAGAGAGAGAGCGCGCAAGTGAGTGCAAGTTGGGGGAAGCACTGGCGGTGGGGGGGAGGGAGTCTCAAGTAGACTCTGCCTGCCCTGAGCAAGGAGGTGATGAAGGGCTCCATTCCATAGCCCTGATATCATGACCTGAGCAGAAACCAAGAGTTAGATGCTTAACTGACTGAGATACCAGGTGTTCCTGTTTCTAGACCTTTTAAATAGATAGAAGTAGAAAATACTTTATTTTTTATTTTTCTTTTAAGATTTTACTTATTTGAGAGAGAGAGAGCACTTGCGTGAGTGGGAGGAGGGGCGGAGAGAGAGGGAGAAGCAAATTCCCCACTGAGCAGGGAGCCTGATGCGGGGCTGGTTCTCAGGACTCTGGGATCATGACCTGAGCCAAAGGCAGATGCTTAACCAACTGAGCCACCCAGGTGCCCCTAGATTATACTTAAATATATATATATATGTTTATATGAGAATTTCTAATTCACACTTAAAATTACAGGTTTTCACTTAACTTTTTTGATATTCTGTATATATAGTCTTGTTTATCAATATTCTTCTATATTTTTGGATTTTGAGTCATAATAAAAAATGTTTCAATAGAACAAGGAAGCATTAAAGTGAATGGGTAATTAAAGATAGAGGTTGGTAGTTCAGTCAGTTAAGTGTCTGCCTTTGCTCAGGTCAAGATCTTGGGGTCCTGGGATCGAGCCCTGTGTTGGGCTACCTGCTTAGTGGGGAGTCTGCTTCTCCCTCTCTTGTGCTCTCTCTTGCACATGCAAGGTCTCTCTCTCCCTCTCTCTCTCTTTCTTTCCCCCTCTCTCTCTCTCACACATAAAATAAATAAATAAATAAAATCTTAAAAAAAAAAAAAGATAGAGGTGTATATGTGGGACCAGGAAGGAGAACCAAGATTTACTGAAGTCAAATTCTGCTACTTCACAGTTTAACTAATTGCTGATACTCTCGATTCTGCGATATGAAGATTTAAAGGGATATGTAGTGTGGGAATCAGGAACTTTTAAAAGCTCCTATATGATTCCAATATTCAACCCAAAGTTAAGAACTACTAGCTTACACCTCATCTTGAAGCATGGTGAAATTAGGAGGTAAGTAGCCTAACTCAATCATAGAGAATCAGGTGTATATCCTTACAGGTTAGACCCTTCACAAGTTTGACCACTAAACTTTTGTAGTTGACCTGAATTACATCTACAGGATGATAGTGAGGCAGCATGTAAAGTGATAAAGGCATGGGCTTTGGAGTCAGAGACCTGGACTGGGATTCTGCAATTTACTGGATATATTAATTCCCAACTGCTGCAGTAGAAAATCACCAAAAACTCTGTGGCTTAAAACAATACAGAATTATCCTCTTACAGTTCCAGAGGTCAGAAATTCAAAATGGGTCTCACAGGGCTCAAGTCAAGGTGTCAATGGTGCTGTGATCCTTCATGGAGGCTATAGGGGAGAATATGTTTTCTTGCCTTTTTCCAACTGCTAAAGGCTGTCAGCATTTCTTCCTTTCTTTCTTTCTTTCTTCCTTTCTTTCTTTCTTTCTTTCTTTCTTTCTTTCTTTCTTTCTTTCTTCCTTTATTTTTATTATTAACATATAATGTATTATTTGTTTCAAGGCTACAGGTCTGTGATTCATCAGTCTTACACAATACACAGTGCTCACCACAACACATACCCTCCCCAGTGTCCATCACCCAGCCACCCCATCCCACCCACCCCCCTCCACTCCAACAACCCTCAGTTTGTTTCCTGAGGTTAAGAGTCTTTTGTGGTTTGTCTCCCTCCCTGGTTTCTTCTTGTTTCATTTTTTCCTCTCTTCCCCTATGATCCTCTGCCTTTTTTCTCAAATTCCACATATCCCTGAGATCATATGATAATTGTTTTTCTCTGATTGACTTATTTCACTTAGCATAATACCCTCTAGTTTCATCCACATCATTGCAAATGGTAAGATTTCATTTGTTTGTTGCCTGCATGATATTCCATTGTATATATACAATATATAATAGATAAAGTCATATATATATATATATATACCACATCTTTTTTTTTTTGAAGACTTTATCTATTTGACAGAGTGAGAGAAAGCACAAGCAGGGGGAGCAGCAAAGGAAGAGGGAGAAGCAGACTCCCCGCTGAGCAGGGAGCCCAATGCGGGACTCGATCCCAGGACCCTAAGATCATGACCTGAGCCAAAGGCAGATGTTTAACCAACTGAGCCACCCAGGCATCCCTGTACCACATCTTCTTTATCCATTCATCCGTCGATGGACATCTGGGCTCTTTCTATAGTTTGGCTATTGTGGACACTGCTGCTATAAACATTGGGGTGCATGTGCCCCTTCAGATCACTACATTTGTATCTTTGGGGTAAATACCCAGTAGTGCAATTGCTGGGTCATAGGGTAGCTCTATTTTCAACTTTTTGAGGAACCTCCATACTGTTTTCCAGAGTGGCTGCACCAGCTTGCATTCCCACCAACAGTGTAGGAGGGTTCCCCTTTCTCTGCATCCTTCAACATCTGTCATTTCCTGACCTGTTAATTTTAGCCATTCTGACTGGTGTGAGATGGTATCTCATTGTGGTTTTGATTTGTATTTCCCTGATGCCGAGTGATGTTGAGCACTCTTTCATGTGTCTGTTGGCCATTTGGATGTCTTCTTTGCAGAAATGTCTGTTCTGTTCATGTCTTCTGCGCATTGCTTGATTGGATTATTTGTTCCTTGGGTGTTGAGTTGGTAAGTTCTTTATAGATTTTGGATACTAGCCCTTTATCTGATATGTCATTTGCAAATATCTTCTCCCATTCTGTCGGTTATCTTTTGGTTTTGTGGACTGTTTCCTTTGCTGTGCAAAAGCTTTTTATCTTGATGGAGTCCTAATAGTTCATTTTTGCCCCCTGCTTCCCTTGCCTTTGGTGATGTGTCCAGGAAGAACTTGCTGTGGCCGAGGTCGAAGAGGTTGCTGCCTGTGTTCTCCTCAAGGATTTTGATGGATTCCTGTCTCACATTTAGGTCTTTCATCCATTTTGAGTCTATTTCTGTGTGTGGTGTAAGGAAGTGGTCCAGTTTCATTCTTCAGCATGTGGCTGTTCAATTTTCCCAACACCATTTGTTGAAGAGACTGTCTTTTTTCCATTGGATATTTTTTCCTGCTTTGTCGAAGATTAGTTGTCCATAGAGTTGAGAGTCCATTTCTGAGTTCTCCATTCTGTTCCATTGGTCTATGTGCCTATTTCTGTGCCAGTACCATACTGTCTTGATGATTACAGCTTTTAATAGAGCTTGAGGTCCAGAATTGTGATGCCACCAGCTTCGGTTTTCTTTTTCAACATCCCTCTGCTTCCATACAAATTTTAGGATTATTTGTTCCACTTCTCTGAAAAAAGTTGATGGTAATTTGATAGGGATTGCATTGAATGTGTAGATTGCTCTGGGTAGCATAGACATTTTAACAATATTACAGCTTACTTCCATCTTCAAAGGCAGCAATAGTCAATCAAGTCTTTGTCACATTGAATCATTCTGACCATGACTCTTCTGCCTCCCTCAACGCCATTTAAGGACCCTTATGATTACATGTGATTACATGGGAAACCAGGATTGCCACCTGGGTAATCTATGATACTCTTTCTGTTGTAATGTCAGTTGATTCACAACCTAATTCCACTCTCCACCTTAGTTCTCCTTTTCCATGTATCATAGCATATTCCCAGGTTCCAGGAATTAGGAAGTAGACATTTTGTGGGGGAGGCCATTATTCTGCCTATCACACTAGCCATATCATTTTTTTTTCATTCTGAACCTCATTCTCTTTTGTAAAATGAGCATCTGAGGTTATGTCATATCTTCCTGAATTAATGCATCCCAGTGATTCTCAAGAGTAGGAGAGAAGTGGTGATCAGAACATCTGGAAAGAGTTCTTGTTGGTAAAGTGTTCCCCAGGTGATATCAGTATAACATTTCACTATATGCTTACTCATCTTGAAGAATTGCTCTGAAGATTAAGAGAGATAATTCATGAAAACACCTGGAAATGATAAGAGCCCAATATCTATGAGTTTCTTTCTCTTCCCCCCCCCTTTTTTTTTTTGCTTTCTTTGCTCCATTCTATTACTAGAGAGAGACTGATACTCAAGTATTAGTGAAGAGTTCCCTGGATACCATGAATCAAATAATTAAGTTTTTGCCTTAGTCCTGGTTCCAACTAGATATTTATTCCCTACTAAAGCTGTTCACATACCCAGATTAATCTTTCTAGTTTCTTTGTCAAAAGACTGTGGATATAACCCTGGCCTCTAGGACTCTGTCTTCTATAGATTTACCTTTCAGATGCCACCTTCTCCCTCTGTGTAAGATACTGAGATACCTGCTTCATCTTCAAATGTTGATGGTCACCAACACTTGAAACATGCATTGGGCAGCTCTAACTCTCAAGCACTGTACCTTGTCTTTTGAAATACACCTCCTTAGCTATGTATTCCCAGTTCTCTACCTGATGCCCTGCCACATAGCATATCTGCCACCAAGTTCCTGCCCTGAGGTGAGAGGCAAACCATCACACCTCTCTAAAGACTTACAAGATGTGATAGTCTCAAACATTTTGAACATGGTTCATATAGTAATAACCTAGCCCCATTTACTAGGGACCACCGCTTTGTGGATTTTTGTTTTTGTTTTGCTACAAAATGTATTACCTACTCTATGTTTTCCTCTTTTCATGTTACTTCTTGCTATATTTGTCCTGATTTTCATTTAGCAAATCATCTAAATCCCAGTGACTAGAATTTATATGCTTAATCATATTTCAGTCTTGCTCTACCATTGTTAGAGAGAGACAGGAAAACGAAGAGTAAAGATTGCCCAGTCTTTGAGATTGTCTTCGGACCTGAGCTCTATAGGAGAGGACAAAAGCAAGATCTTGAATGATACCCATGCATTCATAGTTGAATAAATTCAAAGAACATTTATTGAGAATCTACCATGTACTTTGCAACATATTAGTCCTATAGTTATGAGAAAAAATTTGATATTCTTTCCTAAAAGCTTACATGTTCTTGATAAAACAGTTATCTAATTGTTATAAATACATGTAAACATTTCAAGGATGACAAATGCTATCAGAGATGTTCCACTGCATTATGAGAGTGTAATGGTAGGAACATATCTTATGGTGGAGACCAGAGTCATGGAAGTTGTAAGGAAAAGAAGTAAATAGTCCAAGGTATCATTTATCTTCCAGTAGTGATAAATGCTATGAACAGTTAAGCAGAATAAGGGAATTGATAGCGGTGGGGTAAAAGGAACTTTAGTTGGTATGGCCAGGAAAATCCTCTCGGAGAAGATATTGGAACAAAGATATGAATATCAGTCATGAAGAGTGAGCACCATAAAGATATGAGGGAAAAGTATTCCAAGCAAGGGAACAGCAACTGAGAAGATTCTAGGGTGAAAGAGAAATGACTTTGAGGTGAGAAAGAGCTAAGAATCTTTGAGAAAGGATAGATCTATGATAATGTCACAAAATCAATGAAAGCCACAGCATTTATAGTCAAGGTAGGAGATAATAACTTGTGTTAAAGAAAAGCAGTGGGCTTGGGGAAAAGATGGAATGAACTACCCTTTTATCCCATGATCTAATATGGAATCACATTGCATTTAATTACCATTGTCTCATTCTCTTTTAATATGTACTCATTCCTCAGTCTTTCTTTGTCTTTCATATGCTCAACATTTTTAAAGAGCTGGACCGTTATTTTATGGAAGGACCCTCAATTTGAGTTTCTCTGAAGATTGTTCAGGGTTAGATTAGATTCAGATTACTTATTGTTAAAAGGAGTACCAAAAAAGTGATGTTGTGTCCCTCTCAGTGCATCACACTAGGAAGCCCATGTAGGTTTGCCCCATGCACCTTGGTGCATGGTGTTACCCTTGGTTAAAGTGATGTATACCAAATTTCTCTACTGTAAAAGTACTATTTTTTTCTTTTTGTTGATGCTAAGCAACTCAGTGGAGGCTCTTTGAGACTAACCTATTGCTCAACAAAAGCTCTCTCACTTTTATTATCATTCATTGATGTCTCTTCCTGAATCACTTATCATCATGATGATTAACTAATAGTGATTTTCTAACTCTATGTTTTCTCCTACATGCATTCATTGGCATTCTACTTGAAAGAGTAGCCTTTCCTTTTCCATTGTGTATTTACTTAATTATATCACCATGGATTATTTTTATAATAATTTTTATTTTGATGCCCAGTGTAGTAGACATAATTCTTAGATGCCCCGAAAGTATCCTAAATCTTGTATGATGTCATTTTCTTGAATGTGGAGACACTATGATAGAATATCATTTTCATGATTAGATTATGTTATATGGCTGAATTCACTAAGAAAGGAAGATTATCCTCAGTAGACCTAATCTTAAAAGGAACAGGGCTCTTCCTGGTAAGAAACATTCAGAACATGAGAAGAATTTGATGTGAGAAATTCTCCTTTGCTGGCATTCCACATGAAGAAGGCTACATTACAGGGAATGTAGGTACCTCCAGGAGCTGAAAGCAACCTCCCTCCAGTAGCTGGCAATGAGATGCAACCTCAGTACTGTAGTTCAAGGAGCTGGATTTGGCCAACAACCTTAATGATCATGGAAGTGGATTCTTACATAGAACCTCCAGATATGAATACAGACTCACCAACACCTGAATGTGAGACCCTGAGCTGAACACCCAATCAATCCTGCCTTAAAAACCTAACAAAAGGGTGTTTTTTAAGTTTGTACATCTGTGGCAAGAGAAATAGAAAACAAATGTACTCAAATTGCCCCATATTTGGCCAGTGGGAGCTCTTTCAAGCAAATTATTGTATCCTTTAGATATACACTGTCATTCTTAATGTACTTTCTTATTTTAAAATGTACACACACACAAGACACACATACACACAGAGCATTAAAGCAATATTCAATTTATTGTTTAAACTTTTTATAAATAAGTATTATACTATTATTATTTTATGTTACTTTTTTGTATTTCCAACAGGACATTTTTTCAGTTTGTCCAAGTTGCTGGACATAGATGTAACTCATTTTTTTCATCCATTTATAAAATTATGCTATAACTTCTTTTATATTGAATATTTAAGTCATTTCCTTTTTTATTTTGTTACAAATATTGGGGCACATATTTTTTCTGATCCTCATGTAATATATTGCCTGTTAGGCATTTGTCTATAACTACAGTTGCTGGGACAAAAGATGTGTGCAGCATGATGCCCAGTTGTATACCAAAATGCTTTGACTGCTGTGTCACATCTTTGCCATTACTTAGTGCTATCAAGCTTTTTCATCTTTATAAATCATGCGGGTGTAAAATGATATCTCCTTCTGGTTTAATTTACCTGTCTCTGGGGCCTAAGGGGGTCAAGCTTATGTTAATAAATTAATTGTCCATGTGTATCTCCTATTTTGTGGACGTCCTTTTAAGTCTCTTGTCTTATCTCTCTGTGCTGATTTATGTTATTTACATGTTCTAAATTTAGTTGCTTTGTCTATTATATGTGTTACAAATCTACTTTTCTACTTTGTATCTTCTGTTCATTTTTTTTAAATTAATGTCTCTGTGGTGTCTCTTATGAACTGAATTATGTCTAACCAAGATTCATATGTTGAATCCCTAATCCCCATGTGACTGTATTTGCAGATAGGGCCATTGAGGAGGTAATTATGGTTAAATGAGGTGATAAGGGTGAGGCCCTAATCCAGTAGGACTGGTGTCCATATAGGAAGAGGAAGAGACATGAGAATTAGCTCTCTCCCTGCACACACAGACAGAGACAAGACCACATAAGAATGTAACAAGAAGGTGCTGTCTTCAAGTGAAGGAGAGACGTCTCACCAGAAACTGGCTGGTACCCGTGGCCTCCAGAACTGTGAGAAAATAAATGTGTGTTGTTTAAGCACCCAGTCTGTGGTATGTTGTATGGCAGCCCAGGCAACTAATACAGTGTCTCTCAATGAATGGACATTTTTCAATTTAATTTAGTCAAATTAACCAATAACTTCTTTTATATTAATATTCTTTGATTTTGTCTTTACTATAAGTTCCCATACCTTATCTCATAGAGACTGTGTTTTATATCTTCTCCTGAATAATTTAAATTTTACCTTTTATGTTTAAGGATTTATTCTACCTAGAATTTCATTTTGTATAATGTACGATACAGAGATTGCATTAGATAATATTATCTAAAATACATAATTGTATATGTCATTTATAATGCATATTTATCATTACATACAGTTTATTATATACATATACATTTCATATGAACAATTGTTCCAGTTTGTTCTAGTCAGCTCAGACTTCTATAATAATATACCATAGACTTGGTGCTTAAATAACAGACATTTATTTTACATAGTTTGGGAGGCTAGGAAGTCCAAGATCAAGGTGCCAGCAGATTTGGTTCCTGGTGAGATGCCCCTTTTCCTGTTTACAGATAGCCACTCTCTCACTGTATCCCCATATGGTGAAGAGAGAGAGAGAGCTCTGTTATATCTTTTTCTTCCTATAAGGAAACTAATACCATCCCGGGGGCCCCAGTCTCATGACCTCATCTAAACCTAATTACCTTTCAGAGACCCCACCTCCAATATCATCACACTGGGGTTAGTGCTTCCAACATACTTGTTTGGGAGAGGAGACAAATATTCAGTCTACAACACAGCCCTGCTTATTAAATTATTTATTCTTTTTTTTAAGATTTTATTTATTTGACAGAGAGAGAGAGAGACAGCGAGAGAGGGAACACAAGCAGGGGGAGTGGGAGAGGGAGAAGCAGGCTTCCCCCTGAGCAGGGAGCCCGATGCAGGGCTCAATCCCAGGACTGGGATCATGACCTGAGCCGAAGACTTAACGACTGAGCCACCCAAGCACCCTAAATCATTTATTCTTTAATCCAGTGCTATACTGCCCTAGTTAGTTCAGTTGTGTACTATGTCTTGATATCTGGAAAATATTGCTGTCTTACCTTGTTCTTTAGGAAAATCTTGCTATTTTTCTCATTTGCTTTTCCATAAATTTTAGAATCAGCTTGTCAATTCCACTAAAATTCTATTAGAGTTTTGATTATAATTATACTGATGCACAGTTCAATATAAAGAGAATGGTCACATTTTTATAGTGACTATCAATAAACATTATATATCTCTCTTTTCATCTTGACCTTCTTTTGTAATTTTCTCTTGAAGTCTGGAGTGTATTTTGTTATATTTATTCTCAGGCACCTTATTTTTTGGATGCTATTGTGAGGGAACATATTTTCTTTAATTATATTTTCTGAATTATGCTGGTATATAGAAATGCCATTGATTGTGTATATTGATCTTACAGCTCACAGCCATATTGCTGAACTCTCTTATTATTACTAATAATTTTTCTGTAAATGCTTTTTGGTTTCCTATGTAAATAATCATAACATCTGAAAATAATTTGTTTTGTTTATATCTTTCTGATTCTTTTGCCTTTAATTTCTCTTTTCTCATCTTACTTTGCTGGCCTAGAATATCTAGCATGATGCTGTCTGCAAATGATGATAATGGGCTTCATTGCCTTATTCTTGATTTTAAAGAAAATGCTTTAAAATATTTATTCATGTGGAAGAATATTGTTCCTGGTTTTTGTCACCCTTATTGCTTCTCTTCATCGGGTTAAGGAAGTTTTTATATCAGGTTAAGGAAGCTTCTTATTTATAGTAAGAAACATACATTTGATTTTTATCCCATTCCTGATACAGAGCTCCTAAAACTCTTGGAATTTCCTGTGATGAGAACAATACAGGTATCTTTTAAATATTATGTTAATTAAATGACTTTTGGATAACACCTAAGGATGGAGGCTGGTGGCCAGGAAAACCATGTGATTAAAGGGTTGGAACTTTCAGTCCCATCTCCCTGTCCTTCCAGAGAGAAGCACTAGAAATCGAGTTCAATCACCAATGGTCAGTGAATTAACCATGCCTGTGTAATGAAGGCTCCATAAAAATGATGGGCTTTAGAGAACTTCCAGGTTGGTGAACATGTGGAGATTTGGGAAGAGTGGCAGGTTTGGAGAGGGAATGGAAGTCCCATGCCCTTTCCCTATATCTTACCCTATGCATCTCTTCCATCTAGCTATTCCTGAATTATATCTTTTTATAATAAATTGGTAATCTAGTAAGTAAAATGTTCCTCTGAGTTCTGTGAGCTACTTTAGCAAATTAATCGAACACAAGGAAGGAATAATGGGAACCCTCATTCTATAGCTGGTAAGTCAGAAGCACAGAACTATGGATATGTTGGGGTAGTTAGAATTATCTGCTCCTTAAATATTAGTAAGTTATAGCAGATGGTATCAGTGCCACACCCTCAGGACTCACCAGTCCCAGACACAATGATAGTTTTGTTTTTTTTAATTTCAATTTTATTTTATTTTGTAATTGAAGTATAGTTGATCTATAATGTTATATTAGTTTCAAGTGTACAACATAAGATTGGCAATTCTGTACATTACGCAGTGCTCACCATGATACATGTAGTTATCACCCATCACCATACAAAATTATTGCAGTATTATTGACTATATTCCCTATGCTCTACTTTGTATCTATATATCTCATTTATTTTATAACTAGAAGTTAGTACCTCTTAATCCCTTTCATCTATTTCACCCATCTCCCCAGCCCTCTCCACAGATAAGTTTTTTACTGCAAGCACTAGTAACTGCCTGAGGACTTTCTCTGCCTATTAGAAGCAAGGAGGTATACTTTTTTTTTTTTTTTTTAAGTAAGTTCCACACCCAGCATGGAGCCCAATGCCAGACTTTAACTCATGATCCTGAGATCAAGACCTGAGCTGAGATCAAGAGTCAAACACTTAATGGACTGAGCCACCCAGGTGCCCCTTGGAGGGTGCCCCTTGGAGATATACTTCTATATATCTCCAGGGCAGCAGCGCTGAAGAGTAACTGCCCTTGGGGGAAGTCCTCAACCAATAATAGATAGATGTTAGTTTATATATACCCCAGTTTCCTTTTTTCTGGAGGGAAAATTTGAAGGCATTGACTACATATCATTCAGAAGTTTCTTCCGGGATCAGACTCTGTTGCCCATATGCAAACCATTCACCAATTCCTTCTCCTTTCTGCCTTCCTTTCTCACTCCCTTCCATGATTCTTGGGATCATTTCCCAAAGAAACTGTTTTACTCAAACCCTTGTCTCAAGGCCAGCTTCTGGGAAATCCTAACTAAGACAAAATACCTAAAGTATTTTGTATGGGGCACCAGGGTGGCTCACTTGGTCAAGCGTTCTCTTGATTTCGGCTCAGGTCATGATCTCAGGGTCATGGAACTGAGTCCCCCATTAGCCTCCACAACTCAGCGGAGAGTCTGCTTGAGTATTCTCTCTCTCTCTCTCTCCCTCCCTTTGCCTTTCCCCCGCTTGCATCTGCACACTCTCTCTAAAATAAATAAATCTTTTTAAAAAATGTAAAATATCTAGATATGTGTCTTTTTGCAAGGATTCTTAACCATTTCAAAATGCTAACAGTTTCAATAATATTTCTCTATTTATAATAGGGTCAGATGGTAATTTATATTTTTTTATTTTTTTCAAATTCATGTAAGTTTTCAAATGGATTGGAATAAAGTTGCTCACAATGTTCTTCTATTCACTTTTTTTGGGGGGGGCAGGGCAGGAGTGGACAGGCTACACTCAAAAGAGCTCCTTTATTTTTTTGGTATTTTGGTGTTGTGTTTATTATTTATTTATTTGTTTAATTTGAGTATAGTTGACATACATTGCTATATTAGTTTTAGGTGTACAACACTCCTGTTCACTTTTTAATCTCTTCTACAATTCTTATGGCTCTTCTGTCAAACTTCACACTCATTTTTGCTTTTACCTTATTTTTTTGATCACTATTACCAGAGGTCTTATTAATGAATTCATTGTTAGCTTTGTGAATTCTCTCATTTGTGTCTTTATCTTATGTTATTAATTTCTGGTTTCTTTTTGAAAACATTTCCTTTTAAATTTCATTTGGATCTATTTTGTAGTTTTTTTCTACTATGTATAATGTATTATTAATGGTCAGCCCTCTATCTTTTGTAATTTAAGCATTTAAGACTTTCTTTTCCACCTATAATTACTGGTTATCTGTCTCACAAGTTTTGTTATGTGGGGGTTTTTATTATTGTTTTTTTTCTAAGTAATTTAAATACCCACTGTGCTTTCTGCTTGGAAATATGCATTATTTAAAAGCTTATTTTAATATTTTTATGTTATGTTGTGTCATCTTCTGGAAAGAAATCTGTGTTCACTATTGAGTTCAAATGTGGTTTGCATGTCTATTCAGTCAAGTTTTGAACAGTGTTGCTCATATATACTATATTCTCATCACTTATTTTTCCTGCTTGCTCTGATTACTGATATGTTAACTCTTAAAATTTGGTGATAAACTTACTCATATCTCTTCAGTTTTGTAAATTTTATTTCATATATTTTAAAGCTATAGAATTAGATGCATACAAATTTAAAACTATTATATCACCCTGGCAAACTGAAATCTTTATGTAGTAGCACACTTTATAACTTGCCAAATCAGCTGCCTTTTGGTTAGTATTATCCTGATAAATCTTTTTTAATCTTTGTCTTCTTTTCTCAGTGTTATATCCTAAGTAAGTCTCTTATAAAGAGTGTATACTTGTATCTTTCATATACAATCAATACAAGCACTCAGGCAATCTTCGACTTTAACCTGAGTGCTTAGTCCATTTATATTTATTGTACTAAGTGATATATTTGGATTTATTTTCTTTGTAATACTTTCAACTTTCTATGTTTCGTTTTCCTGTTTTCTTAACATTTTTTTATTGACTTATTTTTCCTTGAGTGGTTTTTACACTCTATTTCTGCTTACTCTAGGAAAAAAATAATGTATATTTAAGGTAACAAAGACAAAATTTAATACATTAAAATCGCTGGTCACTGTGAAGTAGAAGAACAGTTGCTGATTGCTTCAATGGTGACATACATGTATAGCTTACATTTATACTATTTTATTTTAGTATTCTGAGGATTTTTACTTAAAATATAACACACAGGAATACTCCTACAATAATTATAATACATTACAATATTAAAAATACAAAATATTACAGTAATAAAAAGCCAAACCCCATTAAAAGGAAGAAAAAGCAAACCCTTTATAAAAGAAGTATCTGTTAGGCCAATGAAAAAGTGCTTAACATTATTAGTCATCAGAATTTAATCCCAGGATACATTTACATACTCATCAGAATAGCTAAAAATATTTAAATGACTAAAATACCAAATATTGATGAGGACGTAGAGAAACTAGAACTCATAAACATTGTTGAGGATATTCTGGCAGTTTATCATAAAACTAAGTGTGCATCTTTCTACTCTCTAACTTAGTAATTTACCCTTATGTATTAACACCAAAAAATGGAAACAGATGCTCACAAAAATTCCTGTATAAAAATATTCATAACAACTTTACTCACAATAAAACACTGAAAATAGCCCAAATAGGTAAACAAAAGGTGATGTAATCATTTAATGAAATATTACTTAGAGGTAATATTTATTCCCCCAACAAAGAGGAACATATCACTAATACATACACACTAATTTCAAAAACATACTGAGTATTAGAAAATAATACATACTATATGTCTCTATGTACGTGAAACTCTAAAGCAGTGTAAGTAACCAATGATGGGATAGTCTGGATAATAATTACCTCTGAAAGATAGGGACAGGCTTTCACTGGGCAGGGATATAAGGGAGCTTTCTCAGATTGCAGTGTTTTATATTTTGATAGGGGTTTATGTTACATGGATGTATGCCTTTTTCCAAAACTCAATGAAAGTTCATTTAAGATTTGTGCTTTTCTTTGTATGTGAAGAAGAACAGTCACAACAACAAAAAAATGGCATACATTGGAATTAGGCTCCTAACTGCTCTTTTCACTTCTTCTCTTGCTCTTCTACCACATATTCTGAACATAGCCGATTAAAAAAACAAACAAATAACAATTCATAACAGATCATTCCTTGCTCAAGAGCCTCCAGTGGTTTCCCATCTCTTTCTAGAGCTACTCCCCCTACTTTTGCCTGCCTCTTTTTTTTTTTTTTTAACATGCTGGCCTTCTATAACAGATACCATATTTTCTTTGCCTCAGCTAAGTTTTTATTTTATTATTTATTTATTTATTTAAAGATTTTATTTATTTGACAGAGAGAGACACAGCGAGAGAGGGAACACAAGCAGGGGGAGTGGGAGAGGGAGAAGCAAGCTTCCCATGGAGCAGGGAGCCTGATACGGGGCTCGATCCCAGGACCCTGGGATCATGACCTGAGCCAAAGACAGATGCTTAACGACTGAGCCACCCAGGCGCCCCTCAGCTAAGTTTTTAAAAGCCATAAATAGAAAACCCACTCCGATCATTAAAAAAAAAAAAAACCTGTCATTGTATCTGAATCTGGAGAGAGTATTTATATAGTTATTAGGAGTGCCCCTCTGATATCAGAGAGCTAGGGCTCCAACCTTGGACCTACCCCCTCTTTGTAATGATGTGACAAGACTCCTTTGTGCTTCAGTCTGAATGGTGGGATTAAAACAGGATACATGTAATAAGGTGGGTTTTTTTGTTTTGTTTTGTTTTTTGTTTGTTTTTTGTTTTGAAATAGAATCACATGAGATCATCCACATAAAGCACTTAACGTTGTGATTGGCACATTTACTAAATGTTCAGTAATTGATTGCCTTTACCTCTGTTACTTATTTAAGGGCTCCTGGGTAAAACTGCCTATAAAGTCTAAATTTTGTTCTTCAGATAGGCCATTGAATTATATATTATAAAGAGACAAAGAGAATTATGTTTAGGATCCTCCAAAATATAAACAGAGGTGAGTTTTAGAAAAAGATATAATCAGTTGCAAACTTCCTCCTTGCTTGGTTCCTACAGCTAGCTCCCTCCTGCCTCTCCAGCCACTGGATATGGCTGAGTATATCTCATCACCAGGCTCATATATGTGACAATGATGAAAGGGTCTGTGCTGGGAACAATATAGCAGGTAATAAATCAAGGCGGGGGGGGGGGGCTACCAAGCAGAATGGGAGGAGGGGGGTTGGCATTGTGAATAATCAATGCAACAGACTCTGTAAGAACATGGCAAAACATCTTACTTAACATGCTTAATAAAGCTGGAGAGGGGAAAGCAGTGATAATATGGAAACAGGTTGTCAGATTGCTGTAGAACCCTGTGCCCACACAGCCGGAGCAGGCTGTGGGAGAGGAAGAGAGCTGCCTCCTCTGTACTGGACCCAGCTCTGACCGCCCACCCCTACACTATGCTCAGTGTCTGGGGATGGTATATATGCTTCCTCTTGGCTCTATGTCGGCAGTTTCAGGAATAAAGAGGGAAAAAAAACCTAACAAAAGGCTTATAATTGTGGTTAAATCCAGGAACATGTAGCAGTACTGCTATATAGCAAAAAGACCCACTCTCTATTTGGAGCAACAAAATAAAAAGAATATTAAAAAGGTACTTAGATGCTTGAAATGAGGTATGGCTGGCACTTGTTCCAGAATGATAGTGCAAGAAAGAATTCCTGGAATACTCTAGTCCCAGCCCTCTTTTTTGTATGAGGGAGGAAATCAAAGCTCAGGGAGAATCGGGTCACAAGGTCACACAAATAGGTGGTGTCAGAGTAGAGAGTAGGGCCTAGATAAACAATTTAAGACATTAAATTCTACAGTATGCCTTGTACTCAGGAGATTCTTCACACATAGTGATCACTTTTTCTTTCCTTCAGTGTTGACCTCTTCTCTTTTCAGCATCCAGAGCTTAAAGAGAGAAGAAAAAAATGAGCACTGTACTAGGAGTCTAAAGACATTGATTAGAAAACTGGTTCTTTTACAGACTGGTATGATTTGGGGCAAATCACCGAATTTGGGCCTCGGTGTCCTCATTTCTAAGTTGAGAAATTAGTTTTGCAGGATTACAAGTCCTTTTTAGGTCTAACATTCTTAATTTGAAGCATTCTCATTTTCAAATTAAATATGACCTGTCTGCATAATGGAAGAGGGGGAAAAACACACAAGGAAAAAAAAAGTACTATGAAGTACTGTGATATTATAATAGCATCTTGTCCCTTGGTAGCTTTGGAATAAGTGTGTTATTGTTAAATTCAGTTGTACCATCTTAGCAAGGCAAACAGAAATGTAATGTTTGCTAATTGAACTATAAAAATAATAATTACCTTTGATGTAGAAAACAAAGTCACTCAGCAGTGAGCTCTGATTGTATAAATGGAAGCAGTTATCATCAGAGCCCAAACCAGATTAGAAGGGAGCCATTCCAATTACATCTGAGTGGTGCGGAATGTATACCAGGCATGGAGTGCTTCTTTACATGCAAGGATATTCCCCTCAGATGCTGCAGGAGAATGAGGGGCACATGGCTACTTGTGGCTCTGAGCAACCTGTGTCTGGGGAGAAAGCTAGAATTTCTTTAACATCCTAGCTTGGGGAATGGGGTGGTGGGTGGGATAAAATGAGATGCTGTCCAGGAGACACTCTTACTCCATTCACAGGGGCCACCTGCAGTACTTGACTTAGTGGTCTCCAGGAAGTTTTCTGCCTGTGAATTTGTATCAGCTACCCTGGTTGGGGACCTGAAATCTACCTTCAGAAATTCAGGATGCTGAGGATGGTCTACTAACAGTTCCCAGAACCTGGCTCAGCAGGCTCTGGATGGAGGCAGCCGAGTGACAATGAGGCCCATCTCAGACACAAGCCAGCAAAGTCACTTGAGGAGATTGGGCATTGTCTCAGTTTATGTGGTGCCAGCAGAGCAGGTGGGACATCAGGCATCATGCCCTTTCCCAACCCTGAGCAAAGTCAAAAAATTCAGAGTGAGGGCCGCAGTGGTGGACTGGAGCTATGGAACAACAGGCCAGCTGTGCCCTGGTGAAATAATCCCCAAGACTTCTCTGTCTTGTCTCCTTTGGCTCACTCCTTCTACATGTTTATTATCCCCGTTTCCCACCTATACTGAGCTCCTCCTGGTCATCATCTAAGTGGTTTGTTTGTTTGTTTGTTTGTTTGTTTTGTTTGCTTGTTTGTTTTTCTCCTGATTCTCTTGATTCAAGCCTAACAGCAATCAGGACGAAAAATGGTGCTCAGGGGATGATTGCTGATTGAGGAATTGATTGAGGATTTGATTGTTTGACTCATTTGGAATAACTTGTCCAAATCTAGCTTACCACAAATTCTCACAGAAACTTAGGAGAGAAACCATTTTATCTTCTAGCCTATAATATGTAAGAATTTTGTTAAGGCTCCTTGTCAGAATATTTTCAATGAGCATTTTATTATACAACAAATTTTCTTTGGAGACCTCCTTCCTCCTGCTTACAGCTCTCACTTGGCTTCTAATTTCAGCTCAAGCTGTGCACCCATGAGCAATTTCATTCCCTATCTATCTCTAGCCCCCTCCCCAACCAAATCATATCCATATTTTTTTCCAGAATGCAAAATATAGAAACAAGCATCTGTTTGGACAAAATCAGTTTTCACTTGTGAAAAGTGGATGCTTTGTAAAATCACAGGCAACAAGAAAAATGTCAGAGAATAGAACCAAATGTTGGAGGGATAATAAAACCTGTGGTTCCTGCTTGGATGGGGCTGAGGAAGAGGTTTGCTACAGATTAAATAGACAGGACATAGTCTGACTTTAGCTGGTCTTTGAGTTCCAACATCCCTCGCTTCATTTAGACCTTACATTGGCTGAGGCTTGATTTTTCACTGTAAAAATATGACTAAGACACTCCTATCATGTATAGATTGTGCTATGAGCAGATATGTGGGATCAACCGTGTGAAAAGGGGATATCTGTTTCCTTGTCTTCACAAAGCAGTGTTCCAAAGGACATTTCCTCTTTAATAAGAAAAGTTGTCCAGACCCTCACTTACAAGTTCTCTATTTGGTTAACTCTAATTATGTCTGTAATGCATAGAAAGGATGTTGTATGAATACTTGGCTCTTTAGTTCCTAGGTCAATCCATCTCTATCATTTAACTGCCTGAGTGTCTTAGGCAATCACTTTGTCTTGGAGGATGTAGAATTCATTTTGGCATGAGGTTTGAATTATCTTCTCTGTCATCAGTTGAAGGAATGGCAAGGTAAAATGCCCAGAACATGACAATTCAGCTCAACAAACTCTTTTTGATTACCAACTTTTTATATGCCAGATACCAGATAAGATGAAAAAGACACTGACTGTAGTCTTAATGGAGAGGCAGGAAATTTCACAACAACTGGCTAAAAAGCATGATATACAAGGGACAGTTGAAACAAGAGCATAACCTCTGCAGGTTTCAAGGACTTTCTAGAGTCTTTGTGTACATATTCACACTTCTCATGGTATCTAGACTGATCCCCACATAGTAAGATTTCAATACATATTGAACAATTTTTTTTTTAATTTGGGCACTTTTTGCCAAATCTGATAATTACTACATATACTCTTTGAATTCACAAAACTAGATTCTGTGTCTTAAGAGAATGGTTTTGAAATGTCTATGGGCACCTGGGTGGCTCAGTTGGTTAAGTGTCAGACTCTTGATATCGGTCATGATCTCAGGGTCATGAGGTTGAGCCCCGTGTTGGGCTCTGCACTCAGCAGGGAGTCTACTTGAGTTTCTCCCTCTGCCCCTCCCACCCCCTGCTCCTGCACTCACGTGCTCTCTCTCTCTCTCTTTCAAATAAAATCTTTAAAAAAAAGAAATGTCTTAGAATATTTTCAGCTTTCTTTTTAGAGAGGTAATTTTAGAAATAAAGCATGTTATATTCTACCATGCATTCTATTGCGTCCATCAGTCCTAAAGCAGAAACTGAATGATGGAAATTGTATTTTAAGAGTTTGTATTTTTAGAATTACTAGAGTTATATTTCAGTAAGTTTACCAGTATAAAGACAATACTTTTTTCCTACTAACTGCCTTTTTCAATTCAAGTCAACATAATTCTCTCTACCATGAGCTCTGGCCTGTACCTTGAAAGAACAGAGGTATAAACTAAAGTCTTTGACCTTAAGGAGTTTACATTTTTACAGTGCTTATAATGTACAAAGTTTTGTGATTTACACAGGCATAATAGATAACATTATAGAAACATACCTAATCAAACATGTAAGTGACAGATTATGGTATTTATGTATAATTGGCTGCATAAATTGAGAAAGTTTCCCTGAAAAAGGCGGAGTTTAGATTGAACCCTAAAATTCCAGTAATAATTGAAGTGAAAGAGTTAAAAGGAAGGTCTAACTAGCATAAAACCCCAAAACAGGAATGCAAATAAGCATGGTACTATAGGGTCAGAAGGGCAGGTTGGATTTTAAGTATTCTTTGACAAGTTCCTCTTAATTGCACAGAATAAAGACAAAACTTCCAAGCCAGGAATTCAAATACCTTCAAAATATGTATCTATCCTGCCTCTCCTGTTTCATTTCTGCAGTTCCTTAAGGGGACTAAGCCTGTACTGGACTTCCCAGTCTCTATGTGGTTTATGCACTTTTCCCTTCTCTTGGAATGACAGACTAATTTTTACTTTCTGTTTCATTTCTATAAAACAATAATAATCTACCTGCATTAACACTGACGTGAATGGTTCTTGTTTTCCTCTGAGCTGAGTTATCATTTGTTGCCTGTGTATTTCTATTTTTGCATACATTCCATTGATATTTTAATTTCTTCTTCAAAACCACTCCAAATTGGAATTGTAAACATCTCTAGGCAGGTGAACTTATTTTTTTTAAAAAGATTTTATTTATGTATTTATTTTAGCAAGAGAGAGCATGTGAGCAGGGGAAGGAACAGGGTGGAAAGAATCTCAAGCAAACTGCATGCTGAGCGCAGAGCCTGAAGGAAGGCTTGATATCATGACCCTGAGATCATGACCTGAGCTGAAACCAAAAGTCAGACGCTTAACTGACTGAGCTATCCAGGTGCCCCTAGGCAGGTGAGCTTCTAAAAGAAGTTCATACCCAATATTTGGCCATATATTCTTATATATTCTAAGCATTCAATCAATAGTCATGATAATCAATTTAGTAGCAGACAAAAGGACATATGGAAGGCAAACATCCTTTTCAGCCTCTCTGAAATCTTATCATAAAATTAATCTTCTGACACTGTTTCAAGTCCCACACTGGTTTCTCATCCTGATTCAACCATTATCTCACTATGGGAGCTCCACCATTCACTTAAGCTCTTGGGTCTTCAGAGTCTTCATTTGCAAATAGTTAATAGAAGTTACTTACTGAGTTTTTCTGAAGGAAGGAGCCTTGGGAAAAAAAAAAAAACAGTTGTAAATACTGACCCATTGCTTCAGATTTTCTCTCAAATTTCCAAAGCCAACACTGGGCAAAAGAGTATATTTTCTTTTATGCAAGTACAAGCAGACAAGGGAGCTGAGAAAATGGACCTCAATAAGGGAGGGAGCAGTGACAAGAAGACAATCTTATCATATGAAACATTTAAGTGGCTGCAATATTGTTCCTCTTGGCAGCTGGGTCTTGATGCAACTGAGTAATGCTGAAGGCTACTTAACTTAAAATAATTCATCCTCCAGAGCGGATGTGATCTTCCAGAGCAGACATCATTTTTCAGTTTTTTAATGAACTGAATTTGGACATGACCCATCCCCTAGAACTCTAATCCCTTCTCATTATTATAAGGCTTTTGTGATCATATTCTTAGAGACCTAGTGTGAGAATCGCCGCAGCTGTGGAAATGGCTGAGTGGCTGGCCCCAGAGATAACTAAGTTCAACCAAGGAAATGAAGTTTGCAGCCCACAACTTAGAGTCAGAACTTTTTTCCTATGCCTGTGGCTGACTGTGGACACCAGTGTCCCATGCCAAGACAGCATTTAAATACCAAGGGATGAGATACATCACTGCACAGGCATGATGCCTGGCACCCACGCTATCTCCAGATGGCTTGATGTGCAGAAATAGCCTTTGGGATCAAACTCAATGTGGTGAAGTCCAAACTCGTGATCTGTCCCTCAGGGCTTCTCTGTAGTACAAGTCCCCTCTGCTGCTTAGAGGCACAGCTCACAGTCTGTTAGGGTGCAGTTGAATATCATAAATTATCCTCCTCACCAACAGCACAAACATTTATTGAGGTCCTACCATCTGTAGGACACTAAGCATTTAGAATATAGAGGAGTATGGCATGATCATTGCCCACAACTGCTTCCAGTCTAATATGGGACAAAGGCATATGCAAGAAAATGTAAACATCTATATGAGTTTGCATAATAATGGCATATAACTGATGTATGGCAAAGGTGAGATAGAATTTTCAAAGCACGGAGCTACATCTTGAATTCTACAGTGAAACACCCCAAAGACAAACTTCATAAATGTTAATACCAGAAGTTAATTTCTAGAGCAGTGCTGTCTAAGAAAACTTTCTGTGATGATGAAAATGATCTGTTCTACACTGTCCAGTATGATGACCATTAGCTGCATATGGCTATGAGCACATGTAATGGGCTAGTGTGACTGGGAAACTGAATTTTAAATTTTAATACTAATTTAATTTCAAAAGCCACATGAGGCTAGTGACCTTCCTATTGGACAATGCATTTCTTGAATATCTATCAGTTATCTAGCACATGGAAAAGTGGACATAGAGATGTTGAATTAGCTATAATCAAGGAAGGGGTAAATTATTTAGAAGCTGTCCTAATTCCTAGCCCAGGCAGAAAAGCACCATTCTCACCACATGGGATAGGAGCATTTGCTCTCAAATGAACATTGTGTTGTCTCTATAGGAAACTGAGGGTCACTAGACTGTACATTCCATGAGTGCAGGGCATTAGCTCTCTTGTTCACTCCTATATCTCCAGCATTTAGAAGAGTACATGGCACCTAATAAGTCAACAGTAAATATATAAAGGAATTAGTAAATAGATGAATGGACAAAATGTTCTATGTATTATTCTAAATATCTTTTTTTATTATTATATTAATCACCATACATTACATCATTAGTTTTTGATGTAGTGTTCCATGATTCATTGTTTGCGTATAACACCCAGTGCTCCATGCAGTACGTGCCCTCTTTAATACCCATCACCAGGCTAACCCATGCCCCTACCCCCCTCCCCTCTAGAACCCTCAGTTTGTTTCTCAAAGTCCATAGTCTCTCATGGTTCGTCTCCCCCTCCGATTCCCCCCCCTTCATTTTTCCCTTCCTACTTCTTTTTTTTTTTTTAACATATAATGTATTATATTCTAAATATCTTGACTCAGTGAATGGAGCTAACATTTGTGGTAAACATTCTGTTATCTGTATGAGAACTGCTGCTCACCTGTAGGATGGGCATGAATCAGGCTGCTTCTGGCATGGGCCTGGCACATTTCAAGTGCTCAGTCAATATTTATTGAACAAACTTGCTTTGTTTGTTTCTGTAATTGCTTCTCCCAGTTAACCATTTGTAACAGGAATTTGTCCACTTATTTTTTTCTTATCCCGTGGAATGCCTATTACAGGAACTTAGCACCTCCGAGGTTCTCTAAACTTTAATTGAACTACATGGGCAGGCAATGGCGTGTTTGAGGAGTCACTGCTCTTTCAGAGGTAAGACGATGGCAGGGACTGGACATCGTTTACCTGTTTTCATAGCTTCATTTCTTATGGAGGTTTAACAGTAGTCACTTTTCAAGATAAAGAACATAAATATCCACCTTGCACAGTGAGAATTTGGGGAGTAAGTGGTGTGAAGTCCCTATTTCTATTTTTGTAAATTGTAAAGTGCTATTTCTGCCTCACCTGTCCTGTCTGTCACTTCTCTGTTAGTTTAATAAATTCTCACATCTTTTATATAGATAAGCCAAAATATATTTCTGTGAAAACCAAGAAAAAGAAGAAAAGAAAAGCTTTCTGCAATCCTGGTGCTTGTGATATGAACACACATTGATACACTTGATCTCTCCCAGTGGAACGGGCACGGGAATTAACCCACACACTGGCATATGAACTTCTTGTTCCTGCCAAACGTGTCAGCTGAGATGGGTTTGCTAATTTATTTATGGGGACATATGTCAATGTCACTCTGAGAAAATGGTTCCAGGACACACGAAAAAACTGACTGCTGTCAGGACTGACCTTATGTGTAGGTGGAATAGCCACCTGCTCTCTCACTTCTTGGGAGATTAGGGGATCCAAAGAGCCCTGCCTTATCTCAGTCCTTCCTCAAAGAGCCTTTCTAACTGGCTTCGATCTGAGTCAATCAGTTCCCCTAGGAAAGAAGTGTGCCCTACTCTGCTCCTGTAGTTATTCTCCACTAAGTGTAATCAGAGAGCAGGTTTTGACAGGGGTTGGAAGCAGGTATGAGAATAAAGGGGTGATACTTAACACCAGGTCATAGGTGGAAGGGAGGGGTATAAAATAATGAGGCTGGAGGCCATAAAACTTCATTGTCTCTAGAGATTTCTGAGACACAATAATGAAGTGTGAGCAATGTAAAAGGTGCATCGATTCACATCTTAATTCCAAGTCTCAGATGCATCATCCAATATAAAGTTAGTCATTTTGCAGCACTAACCACAGTAAAACAATTTCCACATCTCTGTTTTATGTTCCATAAGGGGCACAGTTTTCCTGCGGGTATCTGAGATCCTTCTAACTTTCTTTAACACCTAGGATCCAAAGCTGCTCACACTCAGCGGGCAACAAAAGAGGTACCTGTCCTAGAATCTTTGTTTGCCTTCATGTCTCCTGTTCAATAGAACCATTGTCACTGCCTCTGTGATCACGGAGTCTCTGGACCCTGACTGTTTGGGCTTTTGATGTCTACCTGCCTAGCTGACTTCCCTGGAAAGTGGCCTCTGACCTGCCAACTTCCTGTACCTTCCAGCCCCCACTTGTGTGACCAAGCCCCCAGCCCTGTCTCCTCCTGGTCTGCCTGAAACTGTCGCTGTCCTCTCCTCAGCATGGCACCCAGGGTCCTGCCTGAAACAACAAAAGGACATCAAAGCTTTACTACAAGGCTGAGACAACTGTTAGGATTGCTATCTTTCCCGATAGTCTGGTGGCAGTGGTCCTTGTGGGAAAGGAGGTAGAAAGGACATTAGAAATAGTGGCAGAAAGGCAGAATCTAGTCTCTGCTACTGTCAGCTGCATGACCTTGGGTGATAGACTTAAACTCTTTGAGCTTCAGTTTCCCCATCTATAATTGGGTGATACTAATATCCACCTTGGTGGCTCTTGGGAGAATTAAATGTTTGAAAGTGCCCAGGACAAGTCTTAACACATAGTAGGTAATCAATATGAAGGGGATTCTTTTCTTCCTTCCTTAAAATAACTGAGCATGAGCCCAAGGTGAAAGTTGAAATTAGCTGATATCAATTTACTCCTTTGTGCTAGGACCTCCACTTTTTACACCTCAATTCTATAGGCATTGCCCTTCTATGTCGGAGGTTCCCCTCACACAATTTGGGCAGAGGATCTGTGAAGACCTTTGATGCCTGACAACCCAAACATTGGATTCCCAGAATTTTCCCCCCTGAATTCAGGAGTCTCAATAGATGCATTCATTAGTTCACAACTGACAATGCGGCATCAGAGAGAAAGATGTGACTGAAGGGAGACAAAACAGTCATGAGAAAAACAAACAAACTATGGGGAGGCCATAACTATGTTAAAGGCCATGAAGATAAGGAGAAATATGGGGGAAAGAAATATTAAAAGCCAGGGATTAGTGGAAGGAGAAAGAAAGAAAAAAATACATTAGGAAGGAAAGGAAAATGGGAAGAATGTGGAAAACTCAGAGAAGATAGAGGTTCCTAATATGATTAGGGAGGTTACCAGATACTGGTAATTTAGCTTCAAGGTCTCTCCTTGTAATAATTTTTACAATGGAAATGACAATGAAAATAAGAATCTAAAATAAAAAGTGAATCAATTCCCACTTCTTTCAAGAACCTATTTTTTTAATCTTTCTGTTCACAGTCATTTTGTCTTTGCTGAAATTTTTTAAGGCTTACCTTTCAGCTTCCAAGGCAACACCAGAGTCTAGCCTTGTGTTGCATTAGGTTTCAAATGCCTTATCCAGTCTCCCTATGTAGATACATAACTATCTAGGCCCAAAGACCACATGTTTGTTGTACCCTGCTGTGCATATAGTTAGTTAGTGGTTAACAAACCAGGCTGAGTGTTAGCTCTTCACTCAAGCATCCATGAATCCTCTGGGATAGTTAATGAATGATACCAGCAACTTTTCAAAAAGGCTAGTTTGCATACAGTAGCTTTGGTGTGATACACAGCTTTCTGTGGGACTAGGGAAGCCACACACAATGGGAAGGAGAATCTATGTAAATAGGATGAAGACTGTCTAGCCTCTCATCCAAGAACAGGTTCAAAGGATACTAGCTTCAGTACTCCCGATGCTTCTCTTATACTCCTCATAACTAAGTTCATGTCTCTGAAGATGTGTTTCTTGTTGTTGTTTTGTTTTGTTTTTAATTTTATTCAGAAGTTTCTTTCCTTGGGAAGATGCTCATACAATCAGAAAAATCATGGCTAGTGTTCCTTACAAGTAAAGTAGTCAATAGTTTAAAAAGCCTACTTCCCCATCTGCCATCTTGAAATTCCAATGCATTCCCTTTTAAGGGAACTCTTATGGCAAAGGGAACACAGTAATTTATAGTATTAGGACAGGAATTTGAATTTGACTGTCTTTGATTTCCATGCCTCTTATAAAGAATCAAATGGCAAGGATGGAATGAGCAGTGGATTAAAAGGCCTGTCTATGTGAATTTGGGTAACCTGGGTAACGTTGCCAAGCTTTGATTTTCTCATCAACAAGATGGCAAGCATTGTGTGAGTTAACAAATTTAAAATCACAGAACACAACACCAAGTTCATGATAAAATCTCTGTGAATGTTCATTTGTACATGCTGGATTGTTTGTGTATGTATTCTTTGTCTTGTAGGTGTTATTAAATATGGCATTGTTGGGACTGACTTGTTGTCTATTTAGTCCAAGCTTCTCAAAAAACAATCAGCATCTAAGTTTGACAGTGGTGGTGGTGATGGTGGAGGTGAGGGAGACAAAGAAAAATATCTAAGCACACCAAATAAGATTCTCCAGTGAAGCAGAATTTGTGTATCTTTTCATCTGGAAAAGAAGTAAGACTTTATTTTTTTTTAAGATTTTATTTATTTAGGGCGCCTGGGTGGCTCAGTTGGTTAAGCGACTGCCTTCGGCTCAGGTCATGATCCTGGAGTCCCAGGATCGAGTCCTGCATCAGTCTCCCTGCTCGGCAAGGAGCCTGCTTCTCCCTCTGACCCTCCCCCCTCTCATGTGCTCTCTCTGTCTCTGTCTCTCTCTCTCTCATTCTCACTCTCTCAAAATAAATAAATAAATCTTTTTTAAAAAAGATTTTATTTATTTATTTGAGAGAGAGAGAGAGAGAGAGAGCATGAGCCAGGATAGGGGCAGAGAAGCAGATTCTCTGATCAGCAGGGAGCCCGAGGTGGGACTCAGTCCCAGAACTCTGGGATCATGACCTGAGCCGAAGGCAGACGCTTAACTGAGCCACCAAGGTGCCCAGAAGCCAAACTTTAAATGAGATAGAAAGTCTTCCACTTTATCCATAGATTAAGTGACTATATTATTCACTCATTATTCCTATATAGCCCTTCATTTTGTTATAACCATTCCCAATTATTATGTGATATAATAAAAGAAACTGGACTTAATTCAGGAGGTCTGGATTTTAATCCCATCTCTGACATTTACTAGTGAGTTGAACTTCATCTGTTGACTTAACAACCTGGTCTGTTGTCTAAGTCTCAGATTCCCCATGTGTAATATGAGGGCCCTCTGCTAAAGGATCATGGTTAAAGACAGATGAGGTAGACCCATCTGGATACCTTTTGTACAGCCACCAATACATGATTGTCTGTGGAAACCAATAATAATCTCTATGAGGAAAGGGAGGCAAGTGGGATTCTTTCCATTTTCAGATGACAAAAATAAGGAACAGTGAGGTTAAGTCTCACAAATTAATGGCAGAAGCATGACTGGCACTCAGGATGCCTGATGCCTCATTTAGAGCTGTCACCTCTTAGTAACGTACAGTACAGTATTCATTGTTTTGGGAGTAGGCATATTAGAATGGTGGAGGTCCAGTGTCTAAATAATGGGGCAATCCCCATCTGGATTATTAAATGGACCTATTCATTCCCAGCTTAATCTCTTCTCCCCACCATTGCATCAGCCCCAGAGAGCACAGAAGAGTCGTCTCCAATCCCACACCTATCCTAGGAATGACCTCCACTTGCCTGCTGAATTTGCTAGACCCCTGGTTTTACACCACTCGTATCTGGTTTTACACCGTCCCTGACAACAGATTCATTTCCTATTTCCATATTTTCACAGAAAACAAAATGTATTTGTCCCATCACATTTTATACCTCTGAGATCATAAAATTACAATAATTACTATTAGCCAGGTGTCTATCATAACATCGTCATTGGGTGAGCATACCCATCATAACTTACAAATGAGCTACAGCAGTTAAAAAAAATTTTTGGAGGTAATACTAGAGCACCCTTTAAGTAATGCTGATTCATCACTTCTCATGGCACAGAGGGCAATATCGTTTGCAAATGCATGAGCATTAATGTCCTAGTAGAGAAGTATTGAGAAAAGTCAGATTTAGAATATCATCAAAAGCCTCCAAAACCAGTGTATGTTTCCTATGCTTTCTTTTCTGTTTATACAACAGAGATTTTCATAAAAATCTGTGTTTAAATAAGTCTAAAAGAATTTTTTTTCAATTAAAATAACTGAAAATAAGAAAACAGTGTATCAGAGTGTAATAGGCAATTTTTGTTTCTTTTTCATTCATAAAATATTTGTTTCCCCTTCATCTTACAATAGATGTCTTCCAACATGACATGATGTTTGGTGTCTTCTACTAGCAATTCATTCAGACTTCCTCTTCCAGCAGCAGCCTTGAGCACACTCTCAAGTGTTGATTCTGCCTACAAATATGATGGCAGTGCCCTTTGTAACTTGAGCCACTTTCCACTACTTTTCCTCCCACATGTCTAGTTAGAACAGCCCTCTGTCCCAGGGTAGGGTCATTTGTATAGAGTATATGCAAAATTGATTTTGTAATTGTTTCTTCAAATACATTAGACTTATGTTACATTGTTGCTATAAAGAAGAGAAAGTGTAGAAAAGATTATTTTAGAGCCAGGTTCCTTGGATTTCTCATCTGTAAAAATGAGTTTTAGAATGTTTTGATTTGTGGGCATTCTCAAAAGGTTATGTAGAATAATTCACATGAATATACTTATTAAAAATAAAAAAATACATTCAAAACTTACTCTTCAATCTTACTATTTTGCTTTCTTATATGTCTCTGAAGATATTTTCGTTAAAAATCCTAACACCAAAATAAGACTAATAGACTTTAAAATCAGTTAAATCAAATAAAAACTTGGTGAAAACAGCAGGCCAAGGTGCCTTTGCTAAACTGGAAAGTTATGAGGAAAGTATAATGAGATTATATGGAGAACACAGCCCCTCACCCCAGCCCCCTTAGCTTCCATGTTTGAATGACCACAATCTCATATATATGGCATCCATGTCTATTTGAACTTGCAAGGACTAAGGAGAAAGGAAACTCAAAACCTCAGTCATGGACTGCCAAGATTTTGAAATATTATTAGACCTTGGATCATGAATCTGAAGGCAAAAATGAACCAATCAATTCAATCTTTAGGGCAAATCACTCTGCTAAAAGCAACAAAAAATATCTTGATCTTTATACATCAAGACAAATGATTGAGAGGTAATCTGATTGGAAGTAGACACAATAAAAACAATGCCTTATGTTTATGTAGCTCCCTAAAATTTACAAAGGAATTTCCCACACCATCTTATTTTGTCCTCACAATAATTTGTGGAGGAGGCATTATTCCCATGATAGATGAGAGATTTTAATCATTTCCTCAAAGTCATACAGACTAGTTAGGTGGCAGAAGATAGGGACTATGGATAATTCACTGGTGCATCTTCAATACCTAGCTATTAGTGTGATATGTATTTTTTGTGACAAAGGAGTATTTCAAAGAGCATGAGGTAGTATAATTCTTTTTTTTTAAGATTTATTTATTTACTTTGAGAGAGAGAGAGAGTGCACGAGCATGTGCGCATGTGCATGAGTTGGGGTGGGATCAAAGAGAGAGGGAGAGAATCCCAAGCAGACTCCCCAGTGAGTGCAGAGCCCCACTGGGGGCTCCACCCCATGACCCATGAGATCATGAACCAAGCAGAAACCAAGAGTGGGTTGTCCAAATGACTGCACCAACCAGGTGCCCAGAGGTAGTGTAGTTGTGATGAGTAAAATAACTCACTAGGCTACTTGGTTAGGGAATGCTTCATGAAAGCATGAAGCTTACCTAGGGACAGAGAAGATGGGGAAAATTCCATGTGGTGCATAGTGGCATATAGATATTCCAGGTGGAAGGAATTAAGAAAACAAAAGCAAAAGAAGCAGGAAATTGTGTAGAATATTCCAGAGGACCTCATGTATTGGCTCCATGGCTTGACCTGCATCGATCAAATCCATGCATGACCCTTGACTTTTATCATTTCAGAATGAGTCATATGACTTGACCAGGAAGCAAGTGGTTCAACCATCTAAGTCACAGGGGGCCAGGATGAATTGGTGACATTGCCAGTAGGGACATATCGTTGGAGGCAGTGGTACGGCTGTAGTGCCTCATGGGTAGAAGTGAAATTAATAAGCAGGATGTAGAAACTACTTAGTCTGTAGAAAAAAGAATGAAACTGGGGACCCCATGCCAAACTAGTGCAGGGCTGTGGGGCTTGGCACCTGCCTGCCCCTCCTATACATTTATAGCCGTCAGCTTCCACAGCTAATAAGCAAGCAGAGGGAATGACAGGCTTTACCTAATGAAAATGGCAGCGATCAGTCTGTGACTCAAAAGGTCTGGCTCCAATTCCTCTTACAGTTGATGATTTGATCCTTGTTGAATTAGTAGGGTTGTAACAAGGAGGCTGTATGTGAAAGCTGCCAAGTGTTCCTTTTAAATCCTCTCCAACTTTTCCTTTTCATGCTTTTCCACAGAAAATGGTGGCTACTTGTAATAGTTTGTCTTTTTTACTTTACCTCCCAGGAAAGAGTGTTATTCTTTACTGGATACCCATTACCAATAGCAGCATCAATTTACAATTAGAAAATTTCAAAAATGTCCAATTGGGCCAGTATTTAACTCAAGAATGTAATGATTTTTGCCAATGATCTCATTTACCTTTAAATTTTGTCCATCATCTAGATGCAAAATCACAATGTGTACTCAACATTTATGGTCTCATTGTATACCATGTGG
Organism: Eumetopias jubatus; assembly: GCF_037043125.1. Lineage (NCBI taxonomy): Eukaryota > Metazoa > Chordata > Mammalia > Carnivora > Otariidae > Eumetopias > Eumetopias jubatus. The sequence continues at coordinate 35,030,443 of NW_028274822.1, forward strand.
CTTCTATTTCTGACCCGATTGGTACTGAAATAAATTTGGCCTCAGAGGGTTGCTTTTCATGACAGACTCCCTTCCACAACATACAGGGCTTGGAGAGCAAGAATGAACAGCCACTAACTAATATGACTTAGATGGGACAGCACAGAGTTTCAGTTATAAACTACTCACGTGCTTCGAAATGTACCGACTACACTGGCCACATTCAGACCCCTCCTCCTCACTGTCAGAACCTCTCCTGTTTTCCCATCTCTAGTTCTCACAGTTGGAAATGTATATTTTTAACGATTAATGTATATTTTTCAATATTTTAGCAGATTCCTCAAGATTTTCAACAGAGGTAGGTAGAACAGGAATGTTCATCTTATTTTAGAGATGCAATATTTGAAAAGACATTTGGAGACCAAATCCCTCTCCCTGGCTCTGAGTCCAGTCCTCTTTCAATCACTAATATTCTCTCTATGATTCTTTTCTATAATTCTGTGACTTAAAATCTGCTCAGAGAAAGCTATAAAGGAAAGGGAACATCAGACATCACATATAAAAATAACTGAGGTCACAGCAGTTTCCCAAAAAGCCAACAGCTAGTAAACATGGGGGGAAAAAGCACCATAACTCAGGACTTTTGAATTTAAGTGCAGCGAGGTGGCCTTTCTATTCACTATAATGCCTCATCCGAAACAGGTAAGAAAATAGGGTAGCCTTGAGTCACACTCCATGCAGACTTTTAAGAGTAACCCAGCAGTAGTCAGAGGACCAGGAGTGGAATGAATGGTCAGCTTGTCCACTCTGAATTCTTGAACAACAGCTTCCGCTTGAAACAAACAGCACAAACATGAAGTGCTTACAAAGAAATCAGATCAAATCAAATCAAATCAAAGCAGCATTTGACTCCTTCAGGAAATGTTCTTGGAGACAGCAGCCAGCATGGCTGTCATGTAGGCATGTGTGGCATGCAGGCAGCCATCCATTCAGGCCACTGGCTAGGAGTAGTATTTGAATCTACCCTGAGGGGGGCCAGAGCCCACAGACAGCTGGGCCATCTGTTCTGATAATACCACATTACTCTCTACACTCGGTAATGAAGGCTCCTGAGTAATCTTTCATCAGAATGACTTCACAGCATTAAAAATGTATTTCAATACATAGCTTGTTTAAATATTTAACCCTCTTCGGCTTTGAGAGATTGATTCAGAGCTGCAGTGTTTATATGGGCAGGAAACATTGATTTTCATATGCATGCATGCATTAATTCAGGAAGACTTGGGCACACACCAAAGGTTTTGATAAATGGATCTTTAAATCTCGGACTTTAATGGAGAATATTGGTTTGCCGCCCAGATCCCATCCCTCTGCCAGTATTTAAATATTTTCAATTCTCATTTCCCGATGGCGGTTGCGGGGCGGGGGGAGGGGGGAGTGAGTAGATGAACAGATTTTAGAGAATTATTTGGGGTAAAGGGTAAAGTTTGTTTACACAACACACACCCATGCACACTCACGGAGATATTATTAATTTTGCTGGCCTGCAGTGGGAGCTATTTGTGCACGGGGCTGTTCACCTTTTATTAGATCTGTCAGCCACTCACTTTTGCTGATATCTTGTCAATAAATCTGTAGACTGCAGTGTATATTCACCATATGCAGGGCCCAGGAACAGAAAACCCTCTTACGAATTTCTTTATGAGGTGACATCATTTAAACTCATTCCAGTACCCAGACTTACCTTATTTATCCTACTTTCCCCCCTCACTTTATTGAGCCTCCCATGCTGGGAGTTGTGGTTAACTCTAACCATCTTTGCAAACTTAACCGTGTTGCTGGGTTGGAGCCTTGATGTTTAGGAACTATAAGACTATACTATAAGACATGTAAGATTTCCTTCGTTTTCATCTCCTAGGTGCTGGATAGTCATTACCAGCATCACACATGCAATCCCTTCACCTGTATAGATTGTTACTCCATATTACCACCTTCATCTTCCCTCCACATATTAGCAACAGTCCCATGAGATGTTTACCTAGCATTATCATGACTGAGAAGGGAAAGCACAAGCCTCAGAGAGTTTAAACAACTTTTCCAAGTACAACAAGCTGGTGAATAGGTGAGCTGGAGGTATGACTTGGCTTTTTAAATTGTCCACTGTTCAGTCTTTCAAGATACATATCTGTGGATTAATTAACACTCTTAAACCAAGGTCTATTGGTCACATATTAAATACCAGACGAAGTTTTGGCACTAGGAATGCAGTGGTAAATAGGCTAGAGTCCTGCACTGAAGGAAACTGAAGAGAGACAAAAGGGTTTGGAGCAGAGAATTAGAAAGTGTTTTATGAGCAGAGTGATAAAGATACAATGGATATAAGGGAGAAAGTCTGCAGAGATGATCAAAATAATGAGTGAAGTGTTAGCAAATCCCAAGTGCAGACTTTCTCCACCTATTCAGCAAGAGGGATCAAGTCCTGATGACCTAAGGTATCCAAAGAATGTGCTAAATTAACTTGTCTCCCATGCATCTAAAATGGTGCTACTTAGGTACCATTCTTGGAAGAAATGAGAAAATGTTTGCCTATCATTTTCTTTGTTTTTTGGTTGATTCTAGGAGATAATTAGTGAGCTAGATCATGAAAAGCTTTCTAAAAGAAAGAAAGAAGAACTGAGTTCCCCATTTATCTACATAATGCATACGCATAGTTCAAAAAACCAAATAGTTATTAATGGCAATTTCATGCCCCAGTCCACCCCGTCTACAACCACTCTTCCTGTGTCTTCTGGCAGTCACCCCCATGTCTCTAAATATAATGCATATTGTGCTATATATCTTGTCTTGATTTTAGACATTATTCCTCATACAGTATCTGCATCTCATCTTCCCCATACATCAAAAGTAAATCAATTAGTTAAAACAATAACATGATGATATTTATACTAATAGTGTTCACTACAGAGTCTAGTAATATATTGTCATTGCCCTCTCTTTCTTTATAGCAGTTTACTTTCCATCAGCTGTCTATTTGCCATTCCTTTTCTCTCTTGCTCTGTCCAGTAAACACAAATCCTATATTTTTCCTAAACTTTCTACCATATCAGATATTCTATTATCTCTCTATCCCATGAAAACTTCCCTACCAGACTTCTCTACCCTCTGACTACAATCTAGACCTACACCCTATCTCTAAGAATGTTTTTACATTGTAGTCCGAAAATTCTCTTAAATTCTCTCCTGGTATGATTACATTTGTTCCTGCATATGATGTCTTAATTTTTCCTGGTTGACTAACTGTGTATTTCCAGAGTATATCTTTATGTTGCTTCTCACATAACAGTGACTGGTAGGTATTTTTTTCCAGAACCTTGGTTGTTTTTATTTTGTCCTCATATTTAATTAATAGTTTGGCTGGGTATTTAATTCTAGGTTGAAAATAATACTTATTCAGATTTCTGAAGATATTAATTTCTAGCATTCATTCTTGCTGTTTTACAAATATAATCCATATAAATTATTACTTTATGTATAACTAATAATTCTATCAATGCTCCCTGTTCTGAAACATCATGATGATTTGTCTTAGGGTGATTATATTATTTTTCATTATGCTGAGCACCAGATGGACACTCTTCTTTCAATGAAGAGTTCCATACCCTTAAATTTAAAAAAAAAATTACCTGTTATTATTTCTCTGATATAGCTATTTCTTATTCTTATACTTCCTTATGCTCTGGACTATATCTGCTATTTAGGCTCTGGATCAATTTTGTAAATCCTTTGTCTTTTCTCTTACAGTTTTCATTTCCATTGTTTTTGTGTTACACTTTATGGAAAATTTTACTTTATCCTCCAACTTTACATTGTTTCTAAAAAATATTTTACTTTTGCAAAAACTTGTTTTTATATTAAATTTTGTTTTATTTATCTATTTTAATTGAAGTACAGTTGATATGCAGTATTGTATTGGTTTCAGGTGTGCAGCATAGTGACTCAACATTTATATACATTACAAAATGATCACCACCATAAATGTAGCTACCATCTGTCAGCATACAAAATTGTTACAATATTATTAACTATATTCCCTATGTTGTACATTGCATCTCCCTGTTTAATTTATTTTATAACTAGAAGTTTGTGCCTTTTAATCCCCTTCCCCTATTTTGCCCATTCTCTCACCCTCCTTTCTTCTGGGAACCACCAGATTGTCCTCCATATCTGTGAGTCTGTTTCTGTTTTGTTTGTTCGTTTGTTTTTAGATACCACATATAAGTGAAATTATAATGTATTTGTCTTCCTCTGCCTAATGTATTTCACTTAGCATAATACCCTCTGGCTCTATCCATTTTGTCATAGTTGGCAAGATTTCATCTCACATGTTCTTTATCCATTCATCTATCAATGGACATTTGGGTGGCTACCGTATCTTGGCTATTATAAATAATACTACAGTGAACATAGGGGTGCATATACCTTTTTGAATTAGTGTTTTCATTTTCTTCAGATAAATACCCAGAAGTAGAATTGCTGAGTTGTATGGTAGTTCTATTTTTAATTTTTTGAGGATCCTCCATACTGTTTTTTCCATAGTGGTTGCACCATTTTGCATTTCCATCAACAGTGTATGAAGTTTCCCTTTTCTCCACATCCTCACCTACTTGTTGTTCTTGTCATTTTGAGAATAGCCATTTTGATAGATGTAAAGCAATGTCTCATTGTGGTTTTGATTAGCATTTCTCTGATGATTTTTGATGTTGAACATCTTTTCATGTATTTGATGGCCATCTGTATGTCTTCTTTGGAGAATGTCTGTTCAGATCATCTGCCCATTTTTTAATTGGATTGTTTTGTTTTGTTTTTTGATATTGAGTTGTGTAAGTTCTTTATATACATATTGGATATTAACTCCTTATTAGTTCTAGTAAATATTCAACTTTAAATAGCATATTTTATCTTAACTATGGATTTTGTTCTTAGTGTGTCTGAAGATAATAATGATGGGGATGTTTATTTTTTTGTTGTTCCCTCTATTATCTATCTCCGTCAGGCTAATATTTTTTTCTTTCTTTGAATTCTTCTAATGTATTTTGGTGATCCTTCAGCTTCCAACCACTTTTAGGCATGAGACATACTAAGAGTGACAATTGAAAATTAAGGTCTTCCAATAGATACGATACATTAATTTCTTTTTTCAGTAAATTCCCTCTGTCTCAAATGTATGACATGACTAATAAAATAACTTTTAAAATTAAAATATAGCTTAATTAAAAATAACATAAATATCTCTGTGAACCAAAAGGTGATTAAAAAAAAATACTACAATAAGTGGGGCTAAAGTTCTGATTTCTGAGTATATGTACAGGAAGTAGAAAGCCATGTGGGTGAAGAGGAAAGAAAAATGTTCATGTATATGAACCAAAGGTCAGGTGGGCTCCCTCACTCATAAGAAAAAGAAGCTAAGAGAAATCTGTCAAATATTTCAAAGTTTGTGGCTCAACCTCCTTACCAAGAATTGAACAAATATATTAGTCGTGTGTGCACAAGCAGTGATAACTTTGACTTCTCCATGGGAAAGGAGATCCAGACTGCCATTTTGAGACTCAGTATTGGCTCTTAAACTGGAGCTCTAGGACTGCTTAGATGTAACTGCAAAACCTCTATGATGGGGAGGATCACTGAAAAGGGTGGGAGAAAGAGAGAAAATAAATCTACAATAGAAATACAGAAATATAAAGTGAACCTAATCCTATGACTGCCAAAAAAAACAAAAAATCAACAGACTAAACTCCAGATGAAATCACTGCTGTAAAACAGTATGACAAAACTTTATAAATAAATATGATTGCAGTACTCAGAGAAAACGGGAGGAACTACATCCATTAAAACATGCTCACAAGATACTATGAAACAAAAGCGTGAGTGGAAAAAAAATTGGTAGATTTTTTTTTAACTGCTCAGAAATCTTAGAAATAGAAAATGAGGAAATTAAATCAAATTTTATAAATGAGATAAATTTTAGACTAAATAAAGTCCAAGAAAGAATTAATGAATATAAAAATAGTACTGAGGAATTAATTCAGAAAAAGAAGTTGAAAGATATAGGAAACAGAACTGAGAGAATCTGGACTGTCTTTACTTGGAGTTCTAGAAAATGAAGTGAAGTAAATAGGAGAAGAGCATATTAGAAAAGATAGGGGCTAAAAGTTTTATAGGATTAAAAGAATGGTTAATTCTCCAATCGAAAGTTTGCTCTATGTGCTAAGGATTTTAGATTATAGTGAAATTTCAAAACACCCAGACTAAGTAGAAAATCTTAAAAGCTACTAGAGAAAAGAAGAATGGCAGTTAACCTGAAAGTAGATGTAACTTACTTATTTGCAACTTAAATTTCTGTCTGCTTGGCTTACAATGACGTCTGAAACTGAATCTTGAAGTGTCTTATAACAAAGAGCCCAGAAAGTATTCTAAGCAGTCATTTAATTTAGGCCAAGTTTGTTTTCAGATGCCTTTCTCTTTACCCTCTCTGCTTGGGCTGGCCCAACTTTCTCATGTACTTACCTCTCCGAAAAAAATGCTGAGTTATCTGATGTTTCTTCCTCATGCTTTGTTGTAGTCCCATTGGGAGGTATGAATGAATTCGTGAAACACTTTTTTTTGTTATGTTAATCACCATACATTACATCATTAGTTTTTGAGTAGTGTTCCATGATTCACTGTTTGCATATAACACCCAGTGCTCCATTCAGTACATGCCCTCTTTAATACCCATCACCCGGCTAACCCATCCCCCCACCCCCCTCCCTTCTAGAACCCTCAGTTTGTTTCTCAGAGTCCATAGTCTCTCATGGTTCATCTCCCCTCTGATTCCCCTCCCTTCATTTTTCCCTTCCTGCTATCTTCTTCTTCATTTTTTTTTTAACATATAATGTATTATTTGTTTCAGAGGTACAGGTCTGTGATTCAACAGTCTTACACAATTCACAGTGCTTACCATAGCACATACCTTCCCCAATATCTATCACCCAGCCACCCTATCTCTCCCACCCCTCACCACTCCAGCAACCCTCAGTTTGTTTCCTGAGATTAAGAATTCCTCATATCAGTGAGATCATATGATACATGTCTTTCTCTGATTGACTTATTTCGCTCAGCATAATACCCTCCAGTTCCATCCACATCGTGGAACACTCTTAATGTCAGCATCCTTTCCCAAAGTGAAATCTACAAGAAGATGATGTGTGACAAAAAAGGAGGCTCTGTACTCTCCTGTCAGTTTGAGAAGTATTGCATACTATATACCTTACTCTTAGAGATACACAATTCATAAAAGCATATTAAAGGCTATGCAAAATCCTTCATTAACAAAACCACATAACTTTATTTTATCTTCTTTCCAAAAGTTTTGGACATAGGACTCCATTTTCAAATATACAATATACTGTTGCACATCCCCAGTAACATATGTATTTTTTAAAAAAGGTAATGCCTTGGGGCGCCTGGGTGGCTCAGTGGGTTGAGCGTCCCACTCTTGATTTTGGCTCAGGTCACCATCTCAGGGTCATGAGCTCAAGCCCCACATCAGGTTCTGCACTGGGCATGGAGCCTGCTTAGGATTCTTTCTCTCTGTCTCTCTCTCCTTCTGCCCTCCCTGTGCTCGTAGGTACTCTCTCTCTCTCTCTTCCTCCCTCTCTCTTAAAAAAAAAAATGATAATGCCTCAGTACACCAAGAAAATATTATGATACAGTAAAAAATATTTTTTAAAACCCAGTTGGGAATAATAAAACAGATTTTAATCTGCATTATGCCACAAAACCATGTGTTACTTCTTTTCTAAAAATAGGATGATAGTTATTTATCTTTTATAGCTTTAAGATTAATTTTTATGAATAAAACATAGTGTTTCAATGACATATGTTAAACTAGAGTGAGTGATGCTTTAGGGGAGGGTGAAGAAGTTCTCTGTTCTCTGCAAGTGGCACATGTTGGCAAATACCCTCCTGGCTTCCAGGTAGGCTGGACATTATGCTCACACTTGACCAGGCGAAGCATGAGAGGATTGAGGTTTAGGAAGTGAGTCATGGAGGGAAACAGTCTTGTTTGACAAGGATGTTTTGTTTTGTCTTGTTTTTTAAAATTGAGAAAGCCTAGGCTGAGGGGCAGCATTCAAGATGGCTGTTCTCACAAAGTCTCTAAAGTCTATATGAAATTGACAAACCTCAAAGTAGACCCAGGCTTTGTTTCCACAAAAAAACAAAACAAAACAAAAACAAACAAACATAAAAACAGGAGTCCCTTGAATCCTGAGAACCCCTTAGGAAAAATTAAGTTTCCTGTTTGTGTCATTGAGAAGTAATAACAAAGGTGATAGTTCTTAGACCTAAGACTTGGCATTTGAATGAGCACAATCTAAGGTCTATATATAGATTGGCTGTTTGAAGCAAAGCAACTTAATTTTTACAAACAGGGGAAAAGCCATGGGAGGGCACATGCTAAGTAGTGGAAGAGGGTAGGTTAATTGTAGTCATTCAACAGAGCAAGCTAAGTACAGTGTCCTAGAAAGGTATGCTTCAATCTTAAGTCACACTTTAAACTGGATATGGTACAGGTTGAAGTAAAGGGGATTTCCACAAGTGGATGGAGCACAAAAATTGTGTAAGATTCAAATTAACAAGAAGAGCAATCAGGGACTACTCATTGGATCAGAGAATAAGTCTCTTAAGTTTGGCTCACAGAAATACTTCACTGGACATTTGTGCACACCATCCCAGGTCAGAGTTGCAGTAACAGTACAAGATTCTAGTACAGTACAAGTAGAATTATTAAGTATTGGAAGTATCAGATAGGAAAGATGGTATGGATCCAGTGAATACTCTAAGCATTAAGCTAATTTAAAGCAGTCAGTTGCCATCTGAAGATCTATCTTCCTTCATGATCTGCTCTTTATGCATTGTTTTATACTTTACAGTTTGAAGATCATTCTTCCTGATAGATAAAATGGAAGTAAAATAAGAGATGAATGATCATTCTGCCTTTGCGGTCATTTTTAACAGTACCTTATCTACCCTAAGCCATGTTCTTCTTCCTGCCCTGTACAAAGCGAAAGTCATCATTTTCCTGAATCCAGTATTTTTTCTGGCTCTTCACCTCCTTCTGGTGTTTAACTTTCCATATGAACTTTGAAAGATGCAGGGGCCTCTTTCACATATCTCTTTGTTTGCATGTCCCTCTTTCTATCTTTGGTTCATTTCCTTTAGAACATGAGTTCATCAAATAATTCCTATCGTATTTACTTTGCCCCTGCAGGGAAGAATTGAAAATACAGAGAGGAAGTAAGAATATGTGTAATAAAACTAAGGCTTTCCCCTCCCAGGAGATGAATATATATATCAAGCGTAAGGAAAACATATGTACAAATTAGCCAGTATGACCACTGCTATCAAAGTCAGTATGGAACTGAGGAACATAAAAGTAAATTTTGCTATCATTGCTGCCTCTAGGAAGGTTTTTGGAAACATACCTGATAACAAATAGGAGGCATAGAGAAGGATCCAAAGTCTACATGGAAAGCCATAGTGTCCATATTATATGCTTGTTGGTACCCTCACCAGACATATTAGGGGAACTAGGTTAACCATTAAAGAAGCCATCTTTCTTCCTCAAAGTTATTAATTCCAAGAGGACATGGTCATTTTTCCCTCAGGTTCCTGTCACTGTAACCCTTCTGAACAAGGTTTCCTGTGTATCATAATCAATTCTATGGAATCTTATTGTTTCCTCATCCTTATGAAAGGCAAATCTATCAGCAAGGGGAGTCAGGAAAATGCCATATACTGGCTTTTGAAGGTGTAGACCTCTAATAGTTTCATTTATGCATTTATTTGTTAATTCAGTTATCCAACAAGTGATGTGTGTCTCTTAAATTTCTTCAGTGTGCTAGAATGACAATATCATCGCCCTCATATAGCTTGTAGTCTAAGAAGGAGTATAAAAATTGCACAATTACTTATGCGATGAATTGCAGTTTTGATAAGGGCTTTGGGGAAAAGGTAATTATGCTATGATTACATTTGATAGGAGGATTTAAGCTTATCTTAGGGATATTTTAGCAGACTCAGCTGATGGATGAATAGAGTTGGCTGGGAGAAGGAAAGGGGGAGCACTATAATAAGAAAGAGTAGTTATGAGAAGGTTCAGAAGCAGGAGGGAACATGGAATATTCCAGGATTGATGGAAGTCTCCCGCAGTTGTAGAATAAGGATGAGTTGTGGAGCAAGGCATGAGAAAAGGCTTAAAAATAGTGTAACATATGGAGATGTGTTGAATCACTATGTTGTATACCTGAAACTAATGTAACTTTGTGTGCCAACTTTACTCAAATTTAAAAAATCTTAAAAAATAAAATTTATCACCAAAAAAAAGAAAGAAAAGAAAAGGCTCAAACATTAGGAAGGTGTCATATCCTATAAAGCTTTTCAGCTGTGTGAAATCATTTAGAATTTACTCTAATCCCAATTGGAAAGTATTTAAGAGTTTTAAGCAAGAGAGTAGCTTGAATGGATTTATGTCAAAAAAAAAATATTGCATAGGTTACTGTGAAAAGAAAGATGTGGGAGAGACCAATTAAGAAGCAATTAATTGCAAGAAGCCAGAGGAGATACAATGCTATGATGTAGACAGGATGGTAACAATGGAAACGGTTTATATTTAGATTGTAGGGTTGCAGTAGAGATAGACTAGCTGTCCTTGGCATGTGAGTAAGAAGGAGAACTGAGAAGATCTTAGACCTGCTTAATTGTATATGCACTGAGTACACTAAAGAGCTACTGGTAGAGGAAAGAAGAATAGAAACTAAAAATGTGGTTGGGCAGGGAATAGTTAACATGGATTGGGAAAAAGAAAAGAGTTGAGAAAATCTAGAGACGAATGAAAGAACAATATTGAGTTAAGTACCACCTCTTTCTCTCTCTCTCTTTCTCCCGCCTCCCCCCCACACACATTCTCACAAATCTCTCTCCCCCCTACCTTATATGCACACATGCAGGATGAGCATAATTCTTTAAGAGTTTTTATATTTTGTCATGTTTTTTGTGTGGTTTTGAGAATAAAACTTGAAGTCTTAAAGTGACTGATTTTTTAATGAAAAACTGGACTGCAACTGTAATGCATAGGCAAATCAGTTTTATTCAGGTTATGGATAGGGCCAAGCAATTGATTTGATGTGATTTTTAAGGGAGAGGAAATTGTCTAGTATAATGCTCAAATTTTTTACTTAAACAATTACAAAAACTGTGGTATCTTTTGTTGAAAAAATATGAAAATATTTGAGAAGTTCTCTCTCTGCCTTTCACTCTACACTTTAGCTTCCTTGTATATCATTTTTGTGATCTATATTATATACTTTGTCTAGTGATTTTCGGTATAGCATCATCTCACAATGATATCGCTCTGGTTTTCTTTTTTACTTAATCACATCACCAAAGTGCTTTCCACTCTATGGCATCAAATGAATTTGAGGATTTCTGTTCAGGAATATAATAGTTTCTTTGATTGCAGTGCTATTTTTTTCATATCCTTTACTTAAACAGCCTTTTTTTTTCTTTCTAAAGGCACAATCTTCCTTTGTCATCTTCTAATCAATTGCCTGACCTCACGAAAATTTCAGTGACACTTTAATCACGACATATACATCCTTATGTCAAATTTCAAATTCATTCTTTGGATAATAAGAATTCAGCACATTGATATAGATGATCATTCTTTCTCTGTTCCTTTTTTTTTCTTTCATTTCTTCCTCTTCTTTCTTTCAACAAAATCTACTGAATGTCTCCTTTGTACTAGACATTGTCTAATCACTAGTATTATAAAAATGAACAAAGCTTGTTTGCATAAATCAGCATCCTAGTCAGAAGGAAAGAGAGAAAGAAAATAAACATGAAGTGAGTACATGAAGATATGTACTATTCGGATAAATAAAATAGGGTGATATCAGAGTGACTTGGAAGCTACTTTAGATTGTTTGGGAGGGGATATTTAAGATGAGAATGAAGTAATAGGCCAAAGAAAATCCTGTGAATGTCATAACGGAGAGCATTCCAGGCAGAGGAGATAAATATGAGAAAGGTCTAAGGCAAGAATGATCTTGGATTGTACAAAGAGAAAAGGGACCAATATAACAATGCTATTGGCAGGGGAAGGGTGTTTGATCTCTCACTCAGGGTCATCACATGGAGAGCTTTCTGTGCCAGGATCAGGGTTTGAAGTGTTTACCCAGTTGGGATAGCACATCCTGAGAATGCTTTGAGCAAATAAATGGCATGATCTGATTTACTCTTTTATGAAGTCTGTTTGCTGGCCTTTTTGAGGATAACTAGAACATTGACATGTGGAGAAGAGTAAATTTTGATTTTGAGAGAGGTAAGAGGCTATTAAGTCTTGAATTAGGATATAATGGAGATTTAAAGGAGTGAGCCAATTTGAGAAATATTTGGAGGAACAATTGATAAGACTCAATAGAGGAAACATGGTAGGTTGAGTAAAAGAGAAGCAACAAGCATAATCTCTAGGTTCTCAACTCATACAATGAAAAGATGGGGAAGGCAGGGCTTGGTTTGGGGAAGAATTTTTTATTGAAGAATTAGGAGTTGCCTTTTTCTGTTTGGGCCAGGTAAAGTTTGAGATGGCTATTAGACATTCATGTAGAATTTTTAAATATCAGTTAGATAATCTACTCTGGAGTATAGGGAAAGCCTAGGACAGAGGTAATGTTTTTGGAGATTATTATAGAGATGCAAACTCATGTTCTTGAGTATAGATACAGTCAGTCACCCAGGTCACCTAAAGGAGAGTGAATGGAGATGAGGAGAGTGCCAAGGAAAGATCCTGGAGCACACCAGGGTTTCAATATCTAGAAGAGACCCGGAAGCCTGAGGAGATAGAAGCTAATGAGGTGAGTGAAAATCCTGAATAGGAGGACAATGTTGTCTCTATTGTGGAAGCTGAAGAAAGAAATGGTTATTTCAAAGAGGAGGTTTCTTTCAATAGTTGATTGCTACTGATAGATCAAATAATACAAAAACAGAAATGTAAGCATCAGTGCATGTCTCATGGGACATTAATGATGTTCTAAATAGATTATCTTGTGTTTTTATGGAAAAATTGTTCAGCATATCTTCATCTATACTAAATACCTTTTTCCTTGACTCAAGGTCTCTTCCATTGGTGGTTTCATTAATCAGCTTTTTTGTTGTTGTTCATTAAAATCAGCTACAAAATAATCCTAAGGATAGTAATTCTCCTCAGGGTAGTAATGATCCCTCCCAGTTTCTCCCATTTCTTTGATTTGTACTCCTAGGCATATTTACAAAAATTAAGAGAGGCTGATAGGGCACATGTAAAGATAAAATGAGATAATAAATGCTAACTGCTTAGCACAGTGCCTGGCACATGGTAAGTGCTTCATAAATGTCAACTACTACCAAAAAAAGTGATGACTCCAATTTCAAAACTGGCTTGAGGAAGTTGGGGAGAATAGCAATCAGTGCACAAAAGCATGAAAGTGCCATGCAAGGTGGAATAACATGGGCAAATATAGGGGGATCAGAAGAGAGGAGTCCATTTTGACTGGAACAGACATTACTCAAAGAGCAGACTTTAGAAATCCTATTTCATTATATCTTTGTTTCTCAGTGAAACCACAGAAGAGGTATGGGCTTGCCACCAAATCTTCAGAACAAAATTCCTGGTAAAACGCACTTTTTTGTGGGATTAAAGAATGCCTATTTGAAAATGAGCCCCTCCCTGAGTTGTCTGTGTTATATTTACAGGTCAGCTGCAGCTCTCAGAATTCTCTCAAAATGTGTCCCACACGCAGTTTTAATTTAGCTTTCCTTTCTCCTCCTTTTCCTCTCCACGTTGTCTAAGTGCTAATAATAATAATTCAATTTAATAATATCCATCCTCACAGAGTACTCAAGCCCATCCAGTCCTCAAGGACACCTAACCCTTCCCGGGCTCACCTCTCAGCTTCTTTATCACACTTGAAGCACATCATAAACTACATCTTCCCCAGACCTTGTCATAAAGGGTGAGGCCGACATTTCAGGAATGAAGTCAGGGAAGTACAACCTTGAACTGTTTTATCTCCTCTCCTCCCTGCCCTTCTCCCTGCCACCCCACCCCCCACCCCTTGTCTTTCCCTCTTCTCTTTGACCAGTACTTTTCCTTAGCAGCCAGAGAAAGAAAAAACTTTAAACTCTTGTTCCCAAAGGGGCTTCCTGGAATGGTTCACTTTCTGTTTGGCAGTTGAAGCCCAATCTAATATGAATGATACTCAGCATTGATAGCTGCCTCAACAGTCATTAATTTGCTAATAGAAATTGCTTTTTGATGATGCAGGTCAGGATGATGGCCTCTGGTTTGTGGATAAAGAAATTGAAACATGAGATGTTAAATGTCTTCTACACAGTGACAGTGCTGAGAATAATTCAGGGAAAGGACCCACTGATCTGGCATTCAGCTTTCTAAAAACTTTAGCTTCTTGGAATATAGGAAAAGTAAAAGTTAAACATATTTATAAACAGCTAAAATAATTATAATGTGCTTGGAAACACTGATGTACTTGATTCACATAATTGTGCTGGATTCCTTTATTCTTAGTTGACACACATATACAATATTATCTATTTTGCTTTCTAGCACATTTAAAAAAACTTAAAGATAAAAATGGTTTTAAATGATAATTGAAAATTATTGAATTTAATTATTCAAATTATAAGATGGACATTATTATTGTTAAATCTTTATGTTTATCATTTGAATCCTATTTTTGGCCACATTACGGGCAAGAAGACTCTGAGAAGATGCATCACGTAAACAAGGTCATACAGTGTGTTCAAGGAAGAAACAGAATGTAACTTCTGTGTATGTAACTCCTTGCTCTGTGTGTCTGAAAAAAAACAAGGATAATACCCACTACATGAAATTGCTTTGAGACCATGTGTAAATGTATAATAAAGAACTCTAGAAAGGTAAATAGAAAAGGTCTTAGTTTTGCAGAAATTCCTAGGAAAGGAGTGCAACATAAGGTGTGATTAGTGCCTTAATAAGAATTAATTGACAGCCAGTGGGAGATTGGCCAGACTGGGCAGAGAACTGTGTGCTAATGTAGGCTGTGTTCCTAACCACCATATAGTGCTAAAGCCTTTGCTCCGAGGTGACACATTTTCATTAATTCTGTATTTATCAGTGTTCAATCTGTAATACTAGATTGTAGAAATTAGATTGTATAAGACTCCATGTCACCATCTCTTGGCATACTTCTGCAGCATTGCACAGTTTTCTGTGCCCACTGATGGATGCACACTAGCCAGCCTAGGACCATACGGAGACATGATCCTTCCAGGGATTTGGAAGAGTTACACCAGCTGGGTGTCAAATTGGGAAACAGCTTCTGAAGTCTTTGGTACTTTCATATTTTCTTCCCTCAATTGCAGTATCTCTCTGTTAGAGTTTTCTACTTCCAGAGATCTTAAGCTGTTTTGCTTTCTAACATTATACCCTATATTGACAATATATCTGACAACTTTTGCTGAGAACTTACTGTTTCTCATTGAAAAGGAACTGGTCGTAATTCACTTTTAAGAGCAGGGAGCAAAAGGGCACCTGAGTGGTTCAGTCAGTTGAGAATCCAACTCTTGGTTTCAGCTCAGGTCATGATCTCAGGGTCCTGAGATCGAGCCCTGCATAAGGTTCCATGCTCAGCAGGGAGTCTGCTCAAGATTCTCTCTCTCCCTTTCCTTCTGCCCCTCCCCCTGCCTTCTCTCTCTCTCAAATAATTAAATAAATAAATAGATTTTTTAAAAAAAAAGGAGCAGGGAGCAAAAATATCCATATATCTTGTAGTGGATGCTGTGGTACTGTGGTACATGGTTCAGATCCTCTAATCTCCTTTAGGGGGTAAAGCACTCCTTCTTTCTGGTCATGCAAATGTTGGTAGCTGACAGCTCTCAGATTAACTCCTCAGTGGGAATTGCCTTGACCTGGAGAGGGTCACCTTAACCAAGGTCCCACCCCTTCCCAAGAGCATCTCACATCCAATGACCTGTCCATGTGAGTATATATACCCCTGGTTCCCTTTTCACATATGGGAGAATTCTGAAAGGCTATTCCGGGTCAAGAGCTCTCATAGAATTGTCCTAATGCCTTTGTTGTATATGCATCAAAGTTAACTTTAAGAGTGGTCCTTCAAAGACTAGAATTAAAATGTATTTAAATATGGGTTTGTTTTTCTTGCCTGGCAGACTTGATTCATCACATATTTTTTTTAAAGATTTTATTTATTTGTCAGAGAGAGAGAGAGTGAGCACAAGCAGGAGGAGTGGCAGGCAGAAGGAGAAGCAGGCTCCCCACCAAGCAAGGAGCCGGATGCAGGACTCAGTCCCAGGACCCTGGGATCATGACCTGAGCCGAAGGCAGACACTAACCAACTGAGCCACCCAGGCATCCCTGATTCATCACATATATTTCAAAACGTGCTTCCCACATTGTTTTCATACAAGGGACTGTATCCTGCATAGCACTGTATTTGACCTAGGGATCCTCTTTACAACATAGAAGGTATGGCAGTTTACACAGGATCATGGGTGGGATCTGCTTGTTCTATCATATTCCATACCACCCAAAAGATGCCACACCAACAGAGAAAGTTGCAACTGAGGCACTAGCTTGGTGATGATGCCCTGTGAGGGAGTAGTGCTATCTTCCAGGACACATCAAGGATCCCAACAGGTAATATCATGTATCTGGGATCCAAGAGGTGGAAGTAGGAGGGGCCCACTTACTATCAGTTTCAGTGACTCACTTGGGAGATGTAATAGAGCCCAAATTTGGGCTCTGCAAGATTACAGGTTCTTAGAAAGGGAAGTCTTCCAACAGGAGAGCACAAATGAATACCATTGAACTTTAAGCTATAGCTTCCTCTCCATCACTTCAACTTCATTGTTTCAAGAGATCAGCAGGAAGGCAAGGCAAGGGTTCTGGACCCTGACCATTAGGAAGAGATAAGATACTGTTATACTATGTAGGCGGAGAAGAATATGTTGGATATGTAGGTCATTCACTTGGGAACTTCTTGAAATCACTTGGCTCAATTTTGATGAGTATTAGTTGTCGTCTTAAGACTACAGTAACAGCATCTGTAGTGAAAAGAAGGGCCATATGCACCCCAGGGTTCATAGCAGCAATGTCCACAATAACTAAACTGTGGAAAGAGCGAGATGCCCTTCAACAGATAAATGGATAAAGAAGATGTGGTCCATATATACAATGGAATATTACTCAGCCATCAGAAAGGATGAATACCCAACTTTTACAGCAACATGGATGGGACTGGAGGAGATTATGCTAAGTTAAATAAGTCAAGCAGAGAAAGTCAATTATCATATGGTTTCATTTATTTGTGAAACATAAGGAATAGTATGGAGGACATTAGGAGAAGGAAGGGAAAAATGAAGGGGGGAAGTCGGAGGAAGAGATGAACCATGAGACACTATGGACTCTGAGAAACAAACTGAGGGTTCTAGAGGGGAGGGAGGTGGGGGGGGTGGGTTAGCCTGGTGATGGGTATTAAAGAGGGCATGTACTGAATGGAGCCCTGGGTGTTATACACAAACAATGAATCATGGAACACTACATCAAAAACTAATGATGTAATGTATGGTGATTAACATAACATAATAAAATAAAATTTAAAAAAATAATGAAAAAAAACTAATGATGTATGGTGACTAACATAACATAAAATAAAATTTAAAAAAATAATGAAAAAAACTAATAATGTATGGTGACTAACATAACATAATAAAATAAAATTTAAAATAAAAGACTACAGTAACATGAGCTCTAGTTCATCCCACTAAACATTGTCTTTTAATTCCACAGGAACAGAGGCCCATCAGAATCCTGGAGGATCTTATTACACAAAGTGTATCTGAGTGTAACAAGGGGTTAATTGGGGTAAATTATAGCAGATGCTATGGTGTGCTGCCCAGGTCCCTACCCTTTAAGATAGAGGCAGTCATTCCTCCAGCTGCTGGGTGGGTAAGGCTGTTGACAGTCTTCAGTTTAGTTGCTCTCTGAGAATTTCCCTCCGCTGAACAAAACCACCTCATGCAAAGGCACACTTTCTTCTCAGAGACGTATCTAGTGATGGGTTGTTGTACATTCCCCACAACTATCTCCTGAGAGCACTTCCCAGTAAATTTGATGCATGCCAATCTTTGCATCAGAGTTTTTTTCTAGAGGATACCAACATCAACATACCTATATATCTACTTATCCAAAGAGGCTTGAATCAAAGCAAAACAAAATGAAACAGAACAAACAAACAGAAAGCAATACCTTTGCCCTCCAAATAGAACTTTCAACACAAGAGGAGTTTCTAGGTGTCTCTACCGTCCCAGAAGGAAAAATATTTGGGGAGGAGGATACTTTCAGGAGGACATTAAATCATGCTTTAC
Source organism: Eumetopias jubatus (assembly GCF_037043125.1). NCBI lineage: Eukaryota > Metazoa > Chordata > Mammalia > Carnivora > Otariidae > Eumetopias > Eumetopias jubatus. The sequence goes on from NW_028274822.1 coordinate 35,048,944, forward strand.
TATTCTAAGTGTAATGCAAGGACTAGCAGCATCATTACCTGGGAGTTTGTTAGAAATGCAAAGTTTCTAACCATATCCCAGACCTACTGAATCTCAATATGAATTTTACAAAATCCTCAGATGGCTTATGTGCATATTAACATTTCAGAAGACTTTCTCTAGAACAGTGTTCTTTATTTTTTTTAATTACATAGTCCTATCATTTAAAAAACTGAGCATGCACTCATACTATTTATAATATTATATATAATAATATAACATAACATGTGTTGTTTATTATATATTTACCACTTATGTGATAATTATAATATAAAATTGATATATCTATCATTTGTAATGATATTGTATACAATGACACTAATATGTCATAAACATTTAAAAAATTGCAAATATAGTGCCTAAAAAGGATAAAGCAAAAACAGTAAGGGCAGTTGTTGTGTTTTTTTTTGCATTTTTTAAATTTTATTATGTTATGTTAATCACCATACATTACATCATTAGTTTTTGATGTAGTGTTCCATAATTCATTATTTGTGTATAACACCCAGTGCTCCACTCAGTACGTGCCCTCTTTAATACCCAACACCAGGCTAACCCATCCTCCACCCACCTCCCCTCCAGAACCCTCAGTTTGTTTCTCAGAGTCCATAGTCTCTCATGGTTCGTCTCCCCATCCAATTTCCCCCCTTCATTTGTCCCTTTCTACTATCTTCTTCTTTTTTTTTTTTTTTAGCATATAATGTATTATTTGTTTCAGAGGTACAGGTCTGTGATTCAACAGTAAGGGCAGTTTTCATAGTTTACTTTCACTCCTCAGTAGATCGTCGCATTAACTCCACCTTGGATGTGCGTATTCTCTGTTGGAGATTGCTGCTCTATATGCAGACATACCTCAATTCTGTGCATTAGTTAGGAATTTAAGAGAGAGATTAATGGAAATTTCGGGATAAGGAAAAGTCAGGGATTGCTTTCTCTGTGGACTGGGGGTGGAAAGAAAATTAAGTGGTAACAGCAACCCAAAATGCCACCATTTCCAGTAGTTCTGCAAATTCAGGGGATAGGGAGACCTTCCTTAGTCTCCATTCTTTGTGATTCCAGTCCAAGATGTTCACCAAACTTGTCCATTTTTCACATGGAATGCTTGCTATTTGCAGGTATCTCATTGAATTTTCAGCAGCTGCTTAGCAGGTCATTTCATTTGTCAGGTAGATGAAGGTAATGAGAATTTATCAGCCCCCAGTTCAGATTCACAGCTGATCTTTCACCATGCATTTCTATAAATACTGCTCTTATTTACTCAGGATGCATTTCAAATTAGCAGGAGATTATACATACACATATTTTATGCACATATATATACATATATATATTTTTTATATACACACATACATTATATATCCAGAGAAGAGCTTGTAACTCCATTCCTAATTTTTCTGGCATGCCAAAATGAACTAATATAGTGAGGCTGTGAGTGCCTGAATTGACAACTTCAATGATAATTGCATTAATACTGAGGCTTAGGAGGTTGGTATGGAATTGGTTCAGGACCCCTGGTGTGGGAGCTGAGCTCCATTGTTCTACAAAGAAGAAAGCACCCTATAATTTCACTGAAAGCGGAAGGGCAGCAAAATGATATTGTTTAGAAACTGCTCAAAGTAATAGCCACTGTGTCAGCTGCCTTGTCAGCCTTTCTGTCAGCAATGGAATGTTGCATGAGAATGTAGTTCTCTCCAAATGTGAGACAATTAAAATATTTGAATGATTTAGGAACAGGGGGTCTAAGGAAGGAAAGCAAGAAGCTTTGTTTTCTGACAAAGGAAGTGATGCAGGAACTGATATCAGCAATACTCAAGATGGTTCAGTATTCGGTGTGGTGGTCAGAAGACATTGTTCTGGAATGTCTGAATTAGATGGCCCAATGAACAGTCATGGGTAAAACATTTCCTCAAATGAGGTTTTCATTCTGAACCCTATTAGGGATACATGGAGGGGGAAAAAAAGTATTTCCGTTCCTGAAGGTTCCTCAAGTTCACTCTTTTGTTGGTCCTCCTCAACTCCGTACACAGGCAATATGTTGAATAAAATAAGCCAATCTCAAAAGGTTACATACTATATAATTCCATTTATATGACATTCTCAAATAGAAAATACTATATAGTAGGAGAGAACAGAGCGATGACTACCAGCAGTTACAGATTTGGAGAAGACATGACAACAAAGGGATAGCATGATGGAGCTTTTTGGAGTGATGTAACTATTCTGTATCCTGATCTATACTTTGCTTAAAATCATACAATCGAACACCAAAAAATAGTCAAATTTATGGTATGTTAATTTGAAAAATGAAGTTAAAATATCAGCAAAGTTAATGAGACAGATATGTATGTGTATACGCATCTGCAAATGATGAATAAAATGTATGCACAGAACATTTGAATGTATGCAAATGATGAATAAAATGTATGCACAGAACTATTCAGTCACCAAAGAAAAAAAATGGCTCATATAGGGAAGGGGATTCAATGATACAAACTTCCAATTATAAGACAAGGGAATACAATATACAGCATAGGGATTATAATTAATAATATGTAACAACTCTATGGTGACAGATAGGGGCTAGATTTTTCATGGTGATCACTTTGTAATGTATATGAACCTATAAAAACGAGAATCCATGAGAAAAAAAAATGAAAAGTACTTAGTCAAATGTCCCTTCAAGCCTACTGGTTCTAAAGATGGAAGCAAACTATGGTATCTAGGAGCTCAGCCACCATGGGGTAAAAGGGACCAGAGTGCTGCACTCAGGATTGGGTCTGGGTTCATTCTTAGTGCTGGAAGCTAGGGCTATGTTGATATTTCCTTCCTTACAAAGAGATAAAAAAATCAGTTCCCAAATTCCTTCATGGAATTATTCTTTCACTAAAAGCTATAGTACTAGGAAGGTGGGAGGGAGAAAGGAATAGCCTCATGATGCTGAACTGAATTGAACTGACTTTTGGCTCTGTGAGTGGATTTGTAATATAGCCAACACCCCTGCAGAGCAAAACCTGTGAAACACCTGTGAAATACCTAATTTAGAGCAAGACACTTAAGGTATAAATTCACCCAAGTAACCACACACTTCTTGTCAGGGAAAGATTGTACAATATAAAATAGATCTTAAACAAACCAAAACTTCCACTCAAAATGATTATGCAAATCAAAATTTCAAAAACATTGAAAATTCAGACAGTAAGCATGCCAGCCAGCACAATTAATGTTACAAAAATATTCATTCCAGATTAAATTTTACTATTTGACAATAACTTAAGTTTTTTAGTCTACTAGTCTACCCTTAGTATGATGATAATCAAAAGATAATGACAGGGGCACCTGGGTGGCTCAGATGCTTAAGCATCTGCCTTCGGCTCAGGTCATGATCTTAGGGTCCTGGGATCAAGCCCTACGTCCACCTCCCTGCTCAGCCAGGAGTCTGCTTCTCTCTCCCCACTCCTGTGTGCGCTCTCCCTCTCTCTCTCTCTCTCTCTCTCTCTCTTTCTCAGTCTCTCTCTCAAATAAATAAATAAAATCTTTTTAAAAAAGAGATAATGACAATATAACATTCATTTGAAAACATTTTGAAAGTACAAAGATAGGAAGAAAATAAGATCAAAGGTATCAGAAAAAGAACCAATTCATAAGTTAAGAAATGAAAAATATCAGCATTTAAATAAAAAATGTAACTGATGTGATAACAGTAGCCTAGACATAGTAGAAGAGAAAATCGGTGGTTTGGAAAATAGCACCAAGGACAACATACAGCATACAGGACAAGAAAAAAATGTTATGATAAATTATATGGAAGAGGAGTTAGGAGAAAATCTTTGTGGGGAATAAGCAAGGTTCTTACACATGACACCAAATGCACATTCCATAAAAAAAAAGTGGGTTTCATTACATTTCAAACTTTTGCTTTGATAAAAACACGGATAAAAGAATGACAAACTAAGAGAAAATATTTGCAAATTTCATGCACAAAGAGGACTTGTATTCAGAATATATAAAGAGCTCTCAAAATTTGACAGTACAAAAACAAACAACCCAACAAAAACTGGGTTTGAACAGGCCCTTCACCAAGGAGTATATAGGCAAGTAACCACATGAAAAGATATCAACATCAGTGACTGTTAGAGAAATGTAAGTTAATGCCATGATGAGATACAATTGCACATCTATAAGATGGTTTCAATAAAAAATACCGATAATAGCAAAAGCTGGAAAGAATGTAAAGAAACTGGCAACTGTTACATACTGCTAGGGGGAATGTAAAATAGTACAGGTCTCTGGAAAACCATGTGGCAGCTTATTTAAAGTTAAACATATATGTATATTTTTTACACAATGCTTAAAACTGTAATGTACTATAGAAATTATATCCACAGTATATAATAAGATTTCAATTTACTAGTAGTCTTTTTTTTCCCCAGAGATAAAAAAAAATTTAATATTCTAGACACAAGTACCATGAACATCTGAATATTAGTATCAGTTCCCGTTTTGCCCAAGTCCCACTTGGCAACGTGGATGGACCCAGATGGTTGCACACAGAGTGTTGCTTTACAGAATAGGAACCCTGAACTTAGGAACCTAAATCTTCTTATTTTTTTAATGGGATGCAGCGAAAGCAGATGTTAGAGTGAAATTTATGCTATTAATGCTTGTATTAAGAAAAAAGTTCAAATAAACATTAAACCACAAGGAACTACGAAAAGAAGAAACTTAGCTGAAATTTAGTAGAGGAAAGAAATAACAAAGAAAAATCAGAAATAAATAAAATAGAGACCAGAATAAACAATAACATAACATTGAAAGTAATGACCAGTTTTTCCAAATAATAAATAAACAAAATTGGCAATGCTTTAACACTATTAACTAAGAAAAAAAGAGAAGACTCAAAAACCAAAATGAGAAATGGAAGAGAAAATAATACAACAGATACCACAGAAATACATAGTGTGATAACAGATTACTATAAATAATTATATACTACCAAATCAGATAACTTAAGGACTAAAAAAACCAGATAATTCCTTAAAATGCACAGGTTACCAAGACTGAATCATGAATCTTGAATCCAAGAAATAGGAAATCTTTGTAGACCAATAGCAAGAATGAAAGTTGAATTAGAAATCAAAAATCTGGGATGCCTGGGTAGCTCAGGCAGTTAAGCATCTACCTTTGGCTCAAGTCATGATCCCAGGGTCCTGGGATTGGGTCCCACATCGGGTTCCTTGCTCAATCAGGAGAATCAGGAGAGCCTGATTCTCCTTCCACCTGTTTTTCTCTGGCAAATAAATAAATAAAATGGAAGGAAGGAAGGGAGGGAGGGAGGGAGGGAGGGAGGGAGGGAGGAAGGAAGGAAGGAAGGGAGGAAGGAAGGAAGGAAGGAAGGAATCTCCCAGGCACAGAAAAGCCCAAGAATACATGGTTTCATTGGTGAATTCCACCAAAAAAAATTTTTTAAGTAATTGATGACAGCCTTTATCAAAATCTTACAAATAATGAAATAAAGAACATATTCAAAATCATTCTATGAGGCCAATATTATCCTGATACCGAAGCAGGATAAAAAATAATTAAACAGATACTTACCATATGATCCAACTATCCACTCCAGAGTATTTAACCTAGAGAAATAAAAACAGTGTGTGAACATTTATAGCAACATTATTCATAATAACCAAACCACTCAAATGTCCTTCAGTAAGTTAATGGATAAGCCAAATGTGGTATCATCATTAAAAAAACAAACTATTAATATATTTAATAGCTTGGACACATCTCAAAGACATCATGTTGAATAAAATAAGCCAATCTCAAAAGGTTACATACTATATAATTCCATTTATATGACATTCTCAAATAGAAAAGACTATATAGTAGGAGAGAACAGAGCGATGACTACCAGCAGTTACAGATTTGGAGAAGACATGACAACAAAGGGATAGCATGATGGAGCTTTTTGGAGTGATGTAACTATTCTGTATCCTGATCTATACTTTGCTTAAAATCATACAATCGAACACCAAAAAATAGTCAAATTTATAGTATGTTAATTTGAAAAATGAAGTTAAAATATCAGCAAAGTTAATGAATAGATATGTATGTGTATACGCATCTACAAATGATGGATAAAATGTATGCACAGAACATTTGAAACCACTGACCAACTATTCAGTCACAAAAAAAAATGGCCCATATAGGGAAGGGGATTCAACGATACAACCTTCCAATTATAAGTTAAATAAGACAAGGGAATACCATGTACAGCATAGGGATTATAGTTAATAATATGTAACAACTTCGTATGGTGACAGATAGGGGCTAGATTTTTCATGGTGATCACTTTGTAATGTATATAAATATTAACTATGTTATAATGTTATATATGTTGTAATGTATATAAATAAAACTATGTTCTAAACCTGAAACTAATATAATACTGTACATCAGCTACACTTCAACTTAAAAAAGGGCTCAAAATGTCTCAAAGAATCAATATGCAAGTTACATCCTTTGTCCGAGAAGCATCTTAATTATAAATAAGTAAAAAGTGAACCTTGGACAAAGCATTTATTTTGCTACTTAGAAATGAACTCCTAAATAACTTTATGGGATAAAAAAGGAAATGAAAATTACAAAATATTTAGAAATGAATGACAATGTAAGTTCAACAGATCTTCTAAAACGAGCGAGTGTAAATAAATCACTTAAGTATTTAACTCATTTAACTGAGAATACTAAGGAGACAGACCTAAGTGAGCTAGAAGAAGAAATAATTAAATACGAGTCTAAGAAACAGTGGAGCATGTCAATAAACTCTAAAGCTCTTCCTTTGGAAATTTTTTAAAAATATACAAACCTTTAACAAGAATGATGAAGTGGGAGAAAAGTAAAACAAATGTACAAATATACAATATTGCTATAAATAAATGGGGCATAAGTACACAGAAAATTCTTAAATATTAAGAGAATAGTATGAAAAGCATTGTGCACCTGAATTTAAAAACTTAAATAAAATGAATAATTTTCTGAAAATATATGAATAAGCCAGAATGACTCAAAAAGAAATAAGAAGTCTTGATAAATTAACAATTATTGAAATTAAATGTGTAATATGTTTTCTCCCCTAAAGTTAATATAGTCCCAGATATTTTACAGATGAAGCAAGTTTGGCAGAATATTAATAATCTGAAAAAAAATTGGTATTTTAGGGCACAAGTTTGTATTGCATTATTCTCTGCACTTTTCTTTTTGAAATTTTTCAAAATTAAAGTTAAAAATAAATTAAGAAAGGGCACTCTAGTTAGAACAGAAGGCATGCATTCAGGTTGTGGGTCTGTCTCTTACTCACAGAGGTATAAGACACTTCACATGTCTGAAGCTGTTTTTCATTTTTATTGATAATATATATGAATATATTTATTCATAGATAATAGATATGATAATATATATGAATGTGCCTCGCACATGTATGATACATGTTCAGTGATGTTTCTGAATCTGATCTGATCTCTTCGTCTCAAGAAGCTTAGAATCTAGTAATGGAGACAACTAGTACTGTAAGGTTGTACCAAATAATTTTTTTTTTTTAGCTCGTAGGACTATCAGTTGAGAGCTATATGTGGAGTATGAATAAGGCAAGATGAGAAATTGTTCAATGTTTCTAGAATATGAGCAAATAATAAATTCTGAAACTGTGAAACTCAGATATCAAAAATTTTTAGTATGCATGCTTTAACAGAAATGGCACATTTAGAAAGTAGGAGAATACTCATTCCCTGGTCACAATGCACTTGGATGTGTGGAACTTATTTCTCATGCCACACTCTAAAAGACAAACTGCAGCATGTTCAGATTGGAGAGTCCAAGGTGCCAGAAGAACTAAACAGCTTTTAGTGTGAGGATCCCAAGAAAGAACCAGGAAGTTACAAGGAAAGGAAGCCCCAGGAGAGACATAAATGGATGGCCTCAAATGTGTGAAGACAAGAAAGGCAGTAGACCAGCACCTGTGTGGTGGCTTTGTGAGTAGGTGGCATTTGTGTCTCTTTAAGTTTCTATAAGAACCATCCAAAGCAGGAGTGGAGTCCCATATCCTTCCATGCAGTTCTCCATCCCAAGATTTTCATGAGCAGGCCTGGTAACTTCCTGAGAGGACACTGTACAGGGATCAGAACCAGAGGAACCACAAGGTCCCGCTCACACTTGACAAGGTATACTCCTGGGGTGCCCGGGTGGCTCAGATGGTTGAGCATCTATCTGACTCTTGATTTAGGCTCAGGTCATGATCTCAGGGTTGTGGGATTGAGCTTTGTCTCGGGTTTACGCTCAGTGTGGAGTCTGCTTGTCTCTCTCCCTACCTCTGCGTGTGCTCTCTCTCTCTCTCTGTAAAATAAACAAACTCTTAAAAAACAACAACAAAAAAAAAAAGCCAGACCAGGTATACTTCTGAGCAAGTGCCCATTCCCTTTGTAGGTCAGAGACCTTTGAAAATGACACAAAAGCAGGACTTTCACCCCCAGACTATTATACCTCATGGTCACAGATTGTTCTTCCCAAGTCTCATGAGCCACTCTGTGAATCAAGCTGTTTGACCATAGGAAGAGAAGCTTCTAAATGCCATCACACCCTTCCTCATCACTATCTGAAAATAATTTGATATGTTTGATCCTGTAGTGACGGAACCAAAATCTAGTCCTTCGTGAAAATGAATACAAAATGGTGTTTGAATGTTTCAGTGATACAGACTTTAGAAAATAATGTGAGGTTAGGGATTGGTGGTTTGTGATAATGATCTGAGGCAGGGGTCATGCACTGGTCTTTGAAACCTCTACAATAGTAGTGGAATGGAGATAGGCTTCACAGAAGTGACAAGTGTGGTACAATAACTCTATCTACTACCACCATCAGTAGTGTGGCTGCCATCTGTTTTGACTATATAGTATCTCAATCTTTCCAACACTCTATTAGATCAATGATTTTCTTACAATTTAAATTTTAGCAGATGAAAAATTTTAGAAACAGAAAAATTAAGTAACTTACCTAAGGTCACACAGCATGTTGGAGGTGACAGAGCCAAGACTGAATCCTGATGCTCTAATCTCACTGTGCACACCAGCCCTTCTTTGAGCCACCAAAACATTGACTAGGGAAATTCACTCATCTGGCAACTATCTGCCATTTATTTATTGTATAGTCACATAGACTGCAATTTCTATTCAGAGGGGCGAGTCTACAATGTACACTTCCATTGCCTGGCTCCATGCCCAAAAGTGAAAAGACAATCACAAACCAATATTTTGTTGGTGTGAGTTCTGTGCCTTTTCTTTCTAGTGTCAGTAGATTTACCATGCTGGTTGTGTTTCATTCTGGGATGATCCTAAAAACACTTTGCATGGTAATCAGTGGCATGGCAGGTGCTGGTCTAGCAGCATCCTAGGACAAAAAAGATGCATGATGAGGACCATCCTCAAAGGCTATAGAAGTGCAAATCAGTTAGCTGAAGAGTCTCACTGTGTTTTGGAGACAGTAGTGCACCTGGGACCTGAAAGCCCTGAACTCAGTGTTACCCTAAGATTTTCTCTAACTCTGCCTCTCTGCATTCAGAAATCCCTCAGCAGAGTTCTTTCTTCATTTTCCACACCGGGGGGGTTCTTGTGCCTGTAGCTACTGCCTCTGGCACAGAGCTTGTTCTCTCCTCCTCCAGGCAGTGTCCTGGTCTTGGTGAGAGTGTTTAGATTTATATCACACACCATGGCATTTCTCTTCTCTCTCACCACTGTTTTGTTATTTGAAGTGAAGTTGCTGAGAAATGAGTACACAACCTTTGCAAAGGGCAGGAATATGGGGGAATCCTTTCCTGCCTCTACCTGTGTGACCTTCAGCAGAATTGCATGTTATGGAAATCTGACCGATCTGGTCCAAATCTGAGATCTTTTACTTATTTGTTGTGGAAACTTGGGAAAATGATTTATCTCTCTAAAACTTGTTTTCCTCAACTGCAATTGGATATAATGCTAATTGCATTCATTATACCATAGGGCCAAATAAAATACCATACATGTAGTTTGTAGGAGAGCAGGTAGAATGTATCTAAGTGTTTGATAAATGATAGCTTTTACTGTTAAAATGTATGTAAAGCACCTAACCCAGAGTCCAACACTTAGTGAATAGCCTGTCAACTTTATTTCATATCCTCTTTCTTAAAACATATTTGAATATTTTTGAGGGGTACCTGGGTGGCACAGTTGGTTGGCTGTGAAAGTGGCAAGTGTGACTCTTGGTTTCAGCTCAGGTTGTGGTCTCAGAGTCATGGGATTGGGCGCTGCATCGGGTTCCATGCTCAGCACAGAGTGCTTGGAACTCTCCTTCTCCCTCTGCCCCTCTGTGCATTCATTCTCTCTCTCTCTCTCTCTCTCTCTCAAATAAATAAATAAATTTTTAAAAAAAATTTTGAGTATTTTCTTAACCATAGTGCTTCAGCCCTAATTCTGGGCACTGTGGTCACTGCTGCAGTGGGCTTCCATGGCCAGCCCCTGACTAGGTCAGTATCTTAGGCCTCTGCCTGCCCCCAACATTTTTCTAGCTCCATCTCCCATAGTGAGCTAGTAACTTAAAGGCATGCCTCACTTCATCCCAATATTTGAACCACAAGTAGCCATATTAGGGTTTTTTCCTTGCATTAATTTGGTGGCTGATGTTGAGAAGTTCTGGGAATTCCATATTTAAAAAATTAATCCTCATACTGGTTCTATTAGTTTCCTAGGGCTTCTATAACAAATTGCCATGAACTTGGTGGCTTAAAACAACATAAATTTATTCTCTCACTGTTCTAGAGGCTAAAAGTCTGAAGTCAAGATGTTGACAGACTGAAGGTTCTAGAGGGAATCCTTTCTGGTCTCTTCCAGCTTCCATTTTCTTTAGACAGCCCTTGGCTTCCTTGGCTCCATCACTCTAGTCTGTCTCCATGGTCACAGGGCTTCCTCCTCTTCATCTGTCTTAGTGCCTTCTTCTCTGTATCGTCTAAGGGCACATGTTATTGGAAAGGACACATCCAGGTGATACAGGATGATCTCCTCATATTAAGATCCTTAACTTAATTACCTCAGCAAACACCCTTTTTCCAAATAAGGTCAACATTCACTGGTTCTGGGATTCAGGAAGAAGACATTATTTTAGGAGTGCCAATCTACTCACTACACTAGGGAAAGGAAAAAAAATGGAGAAGAAATGAACATAGATCATCACCACTGGAGATTTGTACATTGCCTTAAGGCTTAGTGCCACCCCCCCCAAAAAAAAACAACAACAACAACCACCACCACAAAAAACACAGGCAGCCAGGACACACCTTCCTCTCTCATCCATTGGGTTGGACTCTTTGGAAGAATCAGCTTGTGGAGGTGCCATCTAAAGAGCGGCATAGAATTACCTCTCAAATGAAGTGATCAAGGTCTTAATTGATTAACCTCTGTTGAATTTTTTCTTCTAAGAATACTTCACACAAGTGCTTGCTTTTCTGGTTTAAGGCCATCGATCCTTGTTTGCCCATGGTCCAATCACCTGAAATACTCCCTTTCCTTACTTCTTACAGATTCTTAGTATTTATGTTCAGTTATCATATCCCCCACCCACTGCCATCATGGCTCCAGGCTGGATGTATGAAGCATTTTTCATAATCTTTCTCTGTAGGTCATATCCTCTAATCCTTTTATCATTTTTGGATCCTCTCCAATTTATCAATGTCTTCTTCTAAAACAAGCAGCCAAAATGCTGTAAGAAGTGTTGTGCACCTTGGTTTGTTGTGTTTGTGTTTTGTTTTGTTTTGTTTTAGCAGAGAGATAATGGATATTCACAAGGAAGTCAGGGGATTTTCAGAAACACATTCTGGAATTAAATCACATGTACTAAGTCAGCCTTTCCCAGTGCTTTATGCACTCCTCCAATGCTTCAGCAACTGCATTAATTTCTTCCGACCATCAGGGTAAAACAGACAGTTCTGGGTGGATCAGTTATGTCTGAAAAGAATGGTAGCTGCCATTTATCCCATGCTCACCATGTGCCAGCACATGTGCTTTGCATGTGTTTGTTACCTCATTTAATTCTATAGTCTCTCAGTCACACAGATGAGAAAACATAGGTTCAGAGAAAGTAGGAACTATGTCTATCTCTATACAGTTGTTCAGTTGTGATGCTGGGATTCAATCCCAGGCTTGGTTATAGTCTGTGCTCCATGATACCACACCTCAGGAAAACACTGGGTCACATTTTAAACTCTAGTGAATCCCTAAGAATACTACTTCATTTAATGAGTAGTTAACTAGATATTCAGTTCACTGACTGGATTCAGCCATTTTATTTTCTCCAAAATGGTTTGCTTGTCTAGATTTGGCCTTTGAATCAAGACTAACCTTTCTAAAGGGTCATTACCTTAAAAGGTTACTTAATCTATACCCATGCCTTGGGGGTGCCATTCAGGAAGGTAATTCTTCATTGTCAATAAATAGTTCTCTGTGCAACTTTCACTGTTTCTTTTCAAAATTTTCTTACATGTATGCAAGTATGCAGGAGATCCACTTACAATGGGCTTCAATAAAGTCAATAAATATAACTCAATCAACTATTCTACGCAGTCCTGATCTAAGTTCCACAAGTTTTACAAGAAAAAATAAGAATATATAACTTTTGTTAAGGAACTCAGTCTTAGGGAAGATAAATATCAGGCTCAAGAAAATATGGATAGGAAATACTTAAGATAGTCTATCATCCAGGGTGACAGTTTGTGGCATAGACTAAAGCTTTGTAAACCTGTTTAATTAGAAATACCTGAGAGGTTTAAAAATTACATTCTATAATGCATCCCAGACCAACTGGATCAGATACTTGAAGGTTGAGGTCTGGGGCTTGGTAGTTTAAAACACAAAAATAAAAAATCTTTAGATAATTATTATCAATCAGGTTTGTGACTTTAGACTTTTGGCAGAATATATATTCAAAGAAAGAATATCAACGTTAGTAATAATAAGGATAGTATCTTAGTGCTATTTAGTATTCTCAAGTTTTCAAAGTAATTTACCACTAACTTTTTAATTTGGCCTTTACAATAACCTAAAATGTTGTTCTATGGACCAGCTACCATAGTGAAAGTAGCATATGATGACACTAAAGCTCCAAGTACTAAGTCCCTATTCAGTACTACCCTAAGTCACAAATGTAGTAAGTGGCAGCGCTGGTCTGGAGCCCAGACCTCTGAATACTTAGTCCAGTCCTTCTTCCAGCACTAATTTATGCAGCCTTCATGGAGGAAAGGTATAAGCTAGTAAGGAAAGAATCCCATTTGGGAAAAAGTAAAGAACCCTGAATTGGACTCCAGTCCTGCTTCTCACTTCTTGCATCTTTGTAGGCCTTAGAATGTTAAAAGCATGGGCTCTGGAATTACACCACCCTTGGTCCAACACTAGTTGTAATGTAATAGCTAAGGGATTATGGACAAATTACTTAACTTCTCTGTGCCTTGGCATCCTCACCTGGAGAATAGGCTACTGTGAAAATTAAATAGGTGAATATATGTAATATATTTGTGTGTGTGTGTGTGTGTGTATCTATGTAAAGACCTAGAACAGTGTTTATTAAAGTACTTTTGTTCCATTAAGTGCTAGCACAGGGAACTTAATTAGATGAGTGCAAATTTTTTATTTAATACTAACTCTTAAAAGAAAACCTTAGACAGTAAGATCACATATGATGGGCAGTTTATAAATCAGAAGTTCTGATAATAGTCATTATGTGTCTACTTTTAAGAAAAAATATATTTAATGAAATTTAGTATTTATTGGGTACATAATGTGTGCCAAACACTGTGCCAAATGTCTAATGTGCATTATCTTTAATCCTCAACACAGCCCCATGACCTGCGAACACATTTCCATCCTCCTTTTACAGATAAGGAAATAGAAGCTTAGGGAAGCTAAGTAAATTGTCCAAAGTCACAGAGGCTTGTAAGTAGGGCAGCCAGGATTAGTTCACAGGCCACTTGTCTCCAGACCCTGTGTCTTCACTACCCTTACCGCTGCTGTCCGGGCAGTACCAGCAAAATTTCCAAATGCAAGAAGTTTATCCTTTATCTTCCTCTGATTCCCTGTCATCATCTTCTGTGCTTTTTATTCCTTCCCAAGTGCCTTCCTTCACCCCCCACTCACCAACAGTCTATCTTTCAGCTACACAAATTCTGTCATATCGACCCCCTTCTCAGACCAGCCCTTACTAGAATTGATCACACCAAAAATCACTTCCCCCTTCACAATGAAATTGTCATTTTCTGTTCTTTGCCAGGTAATGAATGCAGAGAAATCTGACTATGTAATTCACAGTGAAGAATATTTTCAGCAAGAAAGATAATCTTTACATTTCTGTGGGAATTTATTTTCCAAAAAGCCTTGGTTAACTGCACTACATCTTTACTTGGTAGCATGTTAGACTGTGAAAAGGTGAAATAGAGGATCTGGCCTGGACTGGGGAGATACTGCAAGGTAAAAGGACCCTACAGAGCCCTTGACAGAGCTGTGGGTACAGGCTTAAAAGGTAGACCACAGCCACATTCCAAGGATTCACACATTTGAAAGTGAAAAAAGTGAATGTGCCTGAGTAAGACTGGCATTTGGAGGACAAAGATGCTCTTTCATCATTTTATTAAAGAAATCACAATGTGATGGCAGGAGGGGTATTGCGTGTCCTTTCTCCAGAGCAGCCTGCCCAAACCTTCCCATTTTATTAAATCCAAGAAAGAAGCACTGTCCTTTGGTTGACAGTGAACTGCCATACAACGTTGACTTCGTCTCTTCCCGAAGCCAGTGCTAAGGTGTTCTCTATAGCATGATATTTACAGACTAAAGAAGGATGGCATTTCCAGGATAAGACAGCAGCCCTCTGGTAGGATCAGCTGTCAGGAAACTCACTTCAGTTAGAAACGGCTGTTTTTCCAGTTGTCCCATCACCTGTTTTTCTGCATAAAAGGTTTTTCCTTTTTGGAGAAATCTACAGATTCACTTCAAAGTACCCCATACCACACAGACATAGCAAGCCTGGCAGGGAGCCTGAAAAGAAAGGAGAGGTTCTCCTATTTAACACAACATCCTGGGGGTTTGGGGAAGAGAAAGAACCCTGGGTGTCTTGATGTCTCTGCACACTGGCTGGCTGTCTTCCAGAAATATCTTTGAGAATCTCTTCTGTGAAGCCAGCTGCTATGGGAAAGTCAGAGTTGGCTCTGACCTCAAGAAGCTGATGTCTATAAGTAAATACAAAGAAAGGAAACTAACAGCCCAAGAGTCAAGTAGTGAAACATAACAATAAACTCCATATAGAAAGGCAGAATATGATATTGAATACAGATGGTAACAACAGCAGGAATAATACTACCTTGATTGTTCTCTGCCAAACAATGTAAGTATGTATGCGAGTGTGTGGTATGTACATGTATATATGTGAGTATGCATATGATTTACATATATATTTAGTTAATATCCTTAACTACAATACAAATTGTTCCTGTTAGCACCTAAGGATATGAGGACTAGGGAGGACTTTCCCCAAGGGCATTTAGCTAGTAAGTAAGTCATGGAGAAATTCCCAGACCCAGCTTTGTCAGACTCCAGAGCACATGCTTTTGATCCCTGTAATACTCCCTTCTAATAGTACAGTAAATGCAACAAGGGTTTAAAGAAAAAAAAAAATCACTAGAGGCTGCAGTGATGTGTGGAAATTAAGAGGTCCTTGCAAAATGGGTAGGGTCAAGATGGAAAGGCAGCAGGAGGCCTGCATTATGATGGATTAAATAGTACAAACAAATGTGCCCAGACAATGGGAGGGACACCGGGAAGATTTTGATCAGAGCATGATCTTAGGGTTGAGATTTCATCCTGAGGGCACTGGGGAGTCACAGAATATTCTTGAGTAAGATACATGGCACAATATTCTTTCCTAATAGGAAACTGTCTCCTGAAGGCTTCTTTTAAATGTGGTCATCTATTGTGGTTCTGTTAAAAATAAACACAGAAAAAGAGTCCTTATATTTTGGAGACATATATTGAAATATTTAAGGATGAAATGGCATAAGGTTTAGTGTTTGCTTTAAAAAAATCCACTGTGTGTGTTGAGGGAAAGGGAGTGGGAGAGAAATTGCTAAAAAACTGGTTCATGGGTACACAAAGGTTCATGATACTGTTCTCCCTACTTTCACATATTTTTAAAAATTTCCATAATAATAAGTTAAATAAGAATCATTAGCAATTCAAGTACTGCTTTAAATGGTGAGTATAAAATAAAATAGGAAATAATAAAGCTACCTGTGAATTTTTAATAGTTACTGTAAAATAAAATATCAATGAATTTTTCTAAAAAAAAAAAAGTGAGTTTGGTATTAGGATCAACTCCCAAGTCATTTCCCATTAAATTATTTACTTAGAAAAGTAAATCTGATAACAGTACCTTGCATGTATGTAACCGTTTGCTATAAAGTATTTCGCATGCGTAATTTCATGTCATCTTCATAGGAATCCTGAGTAGCTGAGCTCCAGCATAAATTTGTCCTACTTGGCATCTAGCGAGACACTTCTGGTGGAGACTTAAATATCTTACTCTGACTTCTGAATTTTTCATAACAGTTGAAAACTTAGCAGAAGTAGATAGTAATGATAAAATAATGGTGATTGTCATTGGTGTTAAGGGAGGTGCAAAGATCCAAACACATCAGTGAAAGTCTGAAAATTATGATCCCAGACTCTATTTTGTACACAGAAGACCCTCAATAAATACTCGTTGATGAGTGAATGATCCATTTACATGGCCACATATGATTAAAATAGCCATCTACAGGGTCTAAAATTTGGTCCCATTTACATATTTTCACATATGAGTTTATATATTTTCTAAATGCCTATCAAGGGATAAATTTTAATCTCTTTCTGATAATTTCAAAAAGGTTATGGGTTTGTTTGTTTGTTTTTATCTTGGCTTGCCCATGCCAGACTTGTATGAGGAAGAAGCTGAGAAGTGGGACAGGCAATAAGCCCATCCAGCTTAGTAGGTCTAGAAAGAAAGTCTTTGAGAACTGTGAATCTGGAAACTTGTTTTGCCTTACACATTTTCTACCCATTTTCCCTTCTTCCTCCTTTCACTTTCCAGACCCATTTTCCTATGGATACTTACAGATAATTAGAGGTAGTATAAAATGCTGAAAAGAATAAGAATTTTAATTCACTGAACTTAATATTGATGCCAGCAATTTTGTCCTTGGAAAAGTGTCTCTGGGTTTTATTTTCCTAATATGCCTTGCCCACTTCACATGAGATATTGCTACAATTACTCTAAAATGATATGAGTTACCACTCATATGTGGGTAGCTGGTATAGATCTAAAAAGTTGTTTTTAAGAATCAAACAAATGAAGGTCCCATGGTAGAATTGGAAGACCATGTTTGATATTCTAGGCCAGGATAACCTATCATGTGTTCTTCTATTTGTATTCCCATATGTTGCAACCTGTTCTGCCCAGTTATAAGCTGATAGGCCAAGAAAGCATTCAGTGGAATGAGAAGTCAAAATTAAAACATAGCTCAGTCATTAAGCTGTCCTGTTGGCAAAACTGCAGGGCTCTTTTCATGCATTGCCAGCCATTACTTTGGTGTTTTAGAGGTTTGGCCATTAGGTCATTAAATGCTTTGAGCTCCATTTTCTTTCTCTATAAAAACAGTATGATACTGATGACTAGTGGGCTGTTATATTTATGCCAGCATGAATAATGTAGTAAAAGTAATAACAATCATAATGGTCATATTTTATATGATAGTTACTTACCATTGTATAATTAATGTATTCTATCTTCATTATTTAATATGGGCCTCCTGCCTTGTTTCATGTAGACAGCTGTTTATGTGGGCACACAGCTGCTGATAGTATCTTGCCTGCTGTAACTGAAGAGAGAGGTGAGAAAGGGAGCCATCCAGCTAATAAATTCGTAATGCTTTCTCTTTCCCCTGCACTTGGTTTCTAGGACTCTATGCTTTGGAATGGGGCTGGCCACAGGTTCTGCAAAATATAATTGACAGCCCATGCCAAATGTGTTATGTTCCAGGTACATTTCCACATCATTCATGGAGTGTGTACTGATATTTTACAAGAAAGGCGTTCAAGCTTGGGAGTGACTTGCCTCAAGACCCAGAGCCAGAAAGTGACAGAACCAATACTGGGTCAGGTTCAATCCATGCCTGGGCCCTTTTCACATTCTGCCATTTCCCTTGGTCATGAAAGTTCCTTGGTAGGAGGCCAAGCAAGAGAAATTAATTTTATAAGTAAACTAGGCTAAGTAGCATGGTCCATCATTACACTTGGAGCCTTGAATTTTCATTTTGTTGTGCAAAATTCAAAGGCAGGTGATTAAAAAAAAAAAGCAAAACAAAAAGCATGGAAATATTGAGAAGGTTGTTTAATACAGCAGTGTGGCTGTCTGGGGCACTGCATCCTGGCACTCTGAGGGATGCACAATGCATCCTCCTGGTCTTCACAGAGCTCCGCCTCTGATGGACACTCTGTCAACCCTGCTGATGAGGGGCTCACCTCTCCTTTGAAAATGGTGAGCTGTCACCTTAGCAGACTCCACCCCATCCTGATTCTGACCTCCTTGCTGCCTCCTGTTTATTGTGTATATAATTGCATGAATAAGCTGACCTGCCAATCTAATGGGCCTGCTGAGATTATTATGGCACTGGAAAAAATTGGGCTGTTTTAGAACTTCCTTTCTGTTTCCATTTTTGATTAAGTTCTGGCTTTGGGTATCAAAAAAGATGTAGTTTCCTTGGCAGCAGATCTGTATAGCTGTTGCTAATGAGGCTACCACAGTGAGTTTTCTTTCTGGGGAGATGTGTGGGAATGAGCAAGCCTTACACTGCTCCTCAAGTGAAGTGGTTGCCCAAATCTGTCCCCTTAGCTCTCCACTTTAGAGATTTGTAGAATAATACTGCTCTCCATTAAGCATTTTGAGGGAGGATCATAATTGGTAGAGAAAAGGTATTAGGAGTAACTGGGTCAGGGGTTCAGAGAGACCAGCTGAGGAGTAAACAAGATCAGTGGAACATCTCAAAGCCAAGGGGATTTGCTAAACACTAGTACTCTGATCCTTCACCCACACCTAAGCTGCTACTCTCTGTATGTATGTGTGCATGGCAGGGAATAGGGACAATGGCCAGGTAGATAATAGAATGGTAGGAGAGACCAAGAACACTACATAGAATGCTCTTTTAGGTGAATGCCAAGTTGTCGGGGAGGGTGGGTAATTAGAGATATAAGAAGCAAGGTTTTTAGTTATAACAAATATAAACTAGCTTCAGTAGTTTAAGGCCTGTATTAAAGAACATTGGATAGCTCACAGAGTCTCCAGCTATGCAGCCTAGAACAATGTCCAAAGCCATACCACAGAACTGGGCCCAGTGGAGACAGCCTGGTACCTCTGCCAGGTACAGATGTTATGGAAGCCAGCCCTGGATGCTTCTGCAAGAACCTTAGCTACCACCACCCATGGAAACTGGATGCAGCTACCACTACCATTTCCCAAAAGGATTCCATGTGGGACCTACTTCTTTAAATTATTAATCTTCCGATTCACCATCCATCCATTGAATATAATTAAGAGGCTGTTGGTCATATAAGTGTGCCCCAGCTTCAGAGGAGGCTGGGGAATTGAGTACATGGCTCCCACCAAGAGTCAAAAAATAGGAAATAAATTACTTCAAATTAAAAAGGGTGTTCAGAGTTGCAGGGAGGCTCAAAACTGACAAATATCTGTTGTAATAGGAATCTGTGCAAGGGAAATGGCAAGAAGAGAATGGAATTAAAAGGAACTAGATGATAAGTAAACCCCAGAGAACTGAAATGAACTAATAGGGAAACTAGAAAGGCACCAGGGACTATGATTAGAAGTCAAGTAAGACAGGTTGATGACTCATTTTGGGGATCAAGGAGATGCTGGGTTATGTTAAAACAAGTATCCAGGGATGCTGGGAAATATGCTAGGAGCAGCTAGCTAATTAAGGTCCCACTCTATTGGATATTAAATCCCTAGACCTGGCCCTTCTTGATTTAGGGGCAAAGTGGATCTGTGGTTTTTGGTTTTACTTTGGTTTTCTAATGTTTTGCTCTGGCTTTCATAGGGGCCAACAGGAATGCGTAGATCTTATATTAATTTATTCAGCAAAACTATTGTGCATAAGCACATGGTCTAGGTACTAGGGATATAGAGAGGAACAAAATACCATCCCTACCTTCAATATACGTACAATCTATGGAGAGCAGATGCAAAATGGTGGGACATGTTGAGATGGAGTGGGAAAGCTTTATGAAGAAGCCATTGTTATTTTCTTGTCCAAGTTTTCTATCCATCATAGGTTTTATCCCATGTATTTGGTTATTTATTTGTTTTGAAGATCTCTCTCTCCCATTGGAATGTAATGGAAATGATGGCAGAAATTTCTATTTATCCTTCTATATCCCTCAGCTGGTGTAAAGTGGATACTCAATAAATATGTGTTGAAAGAGTGAATTAGTAGGTGAAGATGAACTGTGAAGTGAGTCTTCCTAAAAGAGTATTTCCAGGTAGAAATTAGATGATGGAGAAATGGAGGAAATTCTAGAAAGAGGAGCCGGTATCACCAAGAGCATGGGGTGAAGGACAGCTAGGTAAAGGCCAGGGTCTGCAAATCACTTGGTACTATTGAAGTATAAAGGTTGAGGCCAGTTAAGATGACTAATAATGTTGGAAATCAATAGAAGTCAGGCATGAAACGCCTTTGCATTTGCTGCTGTTACATATGACCATAAACTTAAAGCTTAAAACAATGCACATGTATTCTCTCATAGTTTCTATGGGTCAAGAATCTAGGCATGGCTAAGTTGATACCCATACTCAGGGTCTCACAAGGCTACAGTCAAGGTATGACTGGGGCTAGGCTCCCATCTGGGTCTTGGGGTACTCTTCCAAGCATATGTGGTTGTTGGCAACATTCACTTCCTGCCAGCTGTAAAACTCATGATGGCTTTGCTTCTTTGAGGCCAGAAGAAGAGTCTCTCATCAGGAAGGGCCAGTCTCTTTTTTAAAGGCTTTTACCTGATTAAGACAGGCCCATCCAATACAGTCTCATCCAGCATAACTTAAACAGGGGAGTGACATCTATCATATTCATAGGTCCCAAGCACATTCAAGGGGAGGGGACTAACAGGCTAACTACACCAGGGCTAGAAGTATGGGATCCATCTTAGAATTCTACCCACCATACCACTGAACATTAGATAAAGGAGCTTGTTATCTCTCCTAAGTAATGACGAGTCACTGAAAGGTTATGAGAGGTTACGCCTGGGTGGCTCAGTCGGTTAAGCGTCGGCCTTCAGCTCAGGTCATGATCCCAGTGTCCTGGGATCGAGCCCCACATCCAGCTCCTTGCTCAGCGGGTGGAGAGTCTGCTTCTCCCTCTGCCAGCTGTTCCCCCTGCTTGTGCTCGCTCTCGCTCTCTCTCTCTCTCTCTCTGACAAATAAATAAGCAAAAAAATCTTTAAAAAAAGAAAGGTTATGAGAAGTGGAATAATGAGAGCATTTTTTTCTCTATGAATTATGCTGGCAGCGATGTGGATGACAGATTTTAGAGGGCCTGCAGTTTGGTGGACAAGGTATTGGACTATGGCAGAGACCTAAGTAAAAGATGATGATGTGGGAGTGAGAGTGATTGGTACCACTGCCCACCTGTCATTCAGATCAAACACCTAGGCCTCACCCCTGATTTCTCTCATATCCCATATCCAATCCATCAACAAGTTGTATCAACTGTAACTCCAAATATCCAGAAAATATGTAACTTCTCTCCACAGCTATCACCTATCCCAAGCCACCATCATCTCTGTTGTTCAATATTCCTATCTTTTAAAATATAATTTGTTCTGTGTTAAATAAGCAGACTGTTCATTACACAGGGCCTTTGCCCCTGCTGTTCCTCCAGCTTGGACTGTTCTTCCTCCAGATGTTTGTGTAGCTGGCTCTTCACATCATCTAGGTCTCAGTTTAAATGTCCCTAAGAGAGGATAAGCAAGTCACTCTCAATCATAATACCTCATTTTATCATCTTCACGAGGTATCTATATATAGAATTATCTTGTTTATTTATCATTTGCCTCTCCCACTAAAAAGGGAGTTCCAGGAGAGCATCACCCTTTTCTCTTAGTATCTTTAATGTACAGACATGTGTCTGAAACATATCAAATTGTTTAACAGGTATTTATTGAATCTATATATACATTTGAGGAAAATTTAAAATTATTTGGACTTGATTAACTAAATGTGATTGGCAATGCAAATGAAACAGGAGAGGTTCCTGGCTTTTTAATTTGGGTCACGGAGATAAAAAGTAGAAGGAAGGAGTGAGATTTGAACAGAAATGAAGGGCATATAATGGAAACAGAAAGACATAATGGGAAAAGATGAGACATGTAAGAAAACCTTGTAAAGAGCTTTATGAAATTTAAGAAGCAAACCGATCAGCACTGTTCTATGATTCAGTGATCGGACTATCACATAGCCATTCCATTTAATATGAAGAACCTGCTGGTGTCTTTAGGAAGAGGGGTTTCCTTGTCATCTTTGGGATCAAGTTGAAGGCTGGGAAAAACTCGAATATCCCAAATACTAGTGATCTAATGAAATAATCGTCAACTATGAATGTTCTGTGAGACCAGAGGAGTGCAGAATTTGGTGTTGGAGAAATACACCTCTACCTGTAAGAACAAACACCTTTAAACTATTCTCATTGATTTAACAAAGGAGTGATTCTGACTCCTCAGGGATGGTGGTGTGATTCTTGCTCTTGCTCAGGGTGGGTAGATATTTCATCTGAAATTCTCATGCCCAGCATGTTTTGCTCTAAAGGTTTTTCTTGCCTTTCTGAAAGGCCATGTTTATTTAAAGGAAAATCTAATCTGTCTGTGCCTGATGCTTTTCCTTTTAGCTCAGCCAAATGTTTCTTTCCTAAGAATTACGTGCTCATCAAGTGATGTCGTTGCTTGTCAGAAGTGAAAGTCACACTTACCCAGTGAAAATCTCCTGGCCCCACCAGAAAGCATGAATTCAGTCTGAGATGCCCCAGCCTGGGGAGTCTGCCTTGGGTTATGAGCTTAAGAGAAGTGAAACAGCCTCACGTGTCATTTTGCTGGAGGCCAGCACTGAAGATGAGACAGATCTGGTCAACCCTGTAGAAGATTTCTGTTATACTCCCTAGTTCACCCTCTGTTTGGTAGTGAGTCCCTGCAAGTCTGTGTGCTTCAACTTTTCTTTCTCAGCAAGTAACCAATGAGCTCCTGACCTTCTGGAGTGTCGAGGAAGAGGAAACATTAGTGGAGTGTTTGGATCAGGTTATAGGTATTCTCCATCTCGCCCCCACACCCCATCTTGAATCTACTCCCAGCACATTAAGGAGAATCCTGTGCTGAAGATGATGAGGCTACATGGAGCCTGGTTTAAAAGGAAACTAGGAATGTAGATTTGGATGATATTTTTTTTTTTGCTGTTGTTTGTTATGGTTTTCTATCTTGACTTCTCACTGGGAACGATTTCATTCAAGGGAAATAGCAACTCACCCCTTTTGTGATTTCCCCTGAACTTTGACAGAGTTTGGAAGATGCTTATGCCCTGTTCTCCCTGTCATAGGGGATTTCCAAGAAGTGCCAGTGGTGGCTTGAGCAAAAGAGATGCAGCTCTTCCTCCAGTGGATTCTTCCTGTGACGTTCATCTCTGCAGTGGCTACCCAGCTCAACTTCCCAATCTTGACTTGTTCCATTCTCCACCCCCCAGTATCAGAATGAATTTACACCATCGTGCCCAGTTTCTACTCTCTGTTCCTCCCATCTTACTGCTTCTCCCTGTGGAAGATTGTCCATACCAAATGATCTGAAGGTAGTGTAGGCATAGATTAATAGGCCAGGGAGATGGTTTACAGATCATTTTTCTTAGTGGCATTGTGAGTGCTTCACATTTTTTTGTAGTTTGCAAATACCTGTTTTACATATAAATTAGAAAGAATTAAGATTATCCCTTTAAAAGCTTCACACTTTCCTTAGACTCCTATATGCTTTATTGAGTGGGAAAGAAAGGGCTGAACTTTAGCCAGTGCTAGGAAGGAGAACTGAATATAAGACTTTGGCTTCCAGGGGTATGTGTCATACACATGAACATCATTAGTCCTGGCTTCAAACAAAGTGATGGATACCCAGGGAACTAATCCAGCCACTCTTTGGGATGATCCTGGGTCTCCTGGCTACCAGGGCTCTGTTCTATTCACTATACCACAGGTGCTCAGTTAACAGCTATTACAGGCGTGGAATTGTATTTGCCCAGTATACATCAGCAAGTGCCCACAGAAGTAAACCACATTCATATGAAATCAACTCCTCTCAACCCTCCCATGCCCTAATTCCCTACTTCTGATTACCTGTCTGCCAGTTAAATATATGAGTCTTCCCAAGTGCTTTTCACATGTGCTTAAAAACAATTTCCTATCTCCTTCTGCTTTTAAGCGTCCATACGATTGTCATGACACTGCCCTCTTCTGTGCTGCCCCCAGGAGATCTCCACCCTGCTGAGAATTAATGAAACATTGCAACCTCTGCTCTTGCCTAGAAGGGACTTCCCAAGTTTCCCTGAGCCTCACTGTAAATTGCCCCACTTCCAACATAGCCAAGGCTAGGCTGTTACCTTTAATAAGAGTTTACTGAATGTTGAAATCTAGACCTAAAGGTAGATTATGTGCAACAACTAAATGCCAAGGATCATGGAGCCCATAGGTTTAGGCCAATCCACAGAATCCACCTCCATGTATCAGGAACAGCTGCATGTAATGCTTGGAGTTGTGCTCTGAGCACCTCTGCCACTGAGTTCAGACCTAACTTCCAAGAGACTAAAGGAAAAGAAGGAATTTTGCTTTCCCTCTGGTTTAATGCCTACTTCACCATCTCTCTGATCTCTCATCCTACTTCACAATCTAAAATAGGCCTTATGTCAGGGTAATTGACAGGAAGAACAGAGCCTTTCAATCTGAAGAAGACTATTCCCATGTACAAGGGGATGATCTTACACTACGGCCTCCAGAGAACAGTTTAATCAAAATGTCGTAGCTTCAAATTGGTGTGTTCTGAGCTCTGTGTTCACAAATATAAAAGTATATTCATTCATTCATTCATCCATTCATTAATCCATTCAATCATCAAAACAGTATTTGTTGAGCACCTAATACCTACACCGCATCACCATGGCTGGCACATAGTAGCTGCTCTATTGATATTGATCTACTGAATGAATTGGTTTACTGGAACTTTCACTTAGATAAGCTGGTGGTTTGTTAAGAGAACTCTCTTTGGAGTCAGATAACTTGAGTTCAAACCATGATTTTATCCTCTTACGAGTGACCTTGGGCAAGTTGCCTAACTGCTCTGAGCCACAAATGTCTTATTGGTCTTATGATGATGGTGAGGGTGATGATCATGGTGATGATTATAAAATGGTAATGCCTTTCTTATAGGTTTATTGTGAAGCATTTAAGTTAGGGTGAGATAATATTAGGACATTAGAGGCCTCAGCATAATCATGAGATCTGGAATTAATCTTGTGATTTCCTGAGTCTTGGGGGAGTTGCAGGTAGCCCATAACCCTTATCATGATGAGGTTTTTCCTCTGCTAAGCCTCCTGTCTCAGTTTTCCATGTACTCTTCTGGATGTCTGTGTAGATGTCCCTCTCTGAATAGGGGCTCACTTCTGGGACCCTGATACCTGCCTGACACTTTGCTTATGTAGAGAACACAATCCTTATATTCCAGTTCTGCCTAAAGATCCATCTTGAATCCACTCACTGCCTGGAATTCCAACAGAGGGTATACCTTGTCTCCAGTGTGGCCTGCCTCCATGACTACCAAACAGAATAAACCACTTTGATTATTGACACTAAACAATCCTAGCCTCACCTGATAGTTGTTGCTTTTTAGGAATAAACTAAAATCTACATCAAGGGTTTATCTTAACAATTACATGAGAAAAGGCACATGGAAACATGTAGTACAGTAATTATACTGAAAGGATTCAGTAAATTATAACTTTTATAATAATCGTGTGTTGTCATCATTCACTTCCATTTTCCATTTATCCTCTTTCACCTTTTTCTACCTTCTATTCAGGGACACAAAGTAGCTGTATCTGCATGGATTAATTGGTGGATGTAGTCCTCATTTCCTAAATTCCAAAAAAGCAAAAGGGCACCCATAACCACAGTTATGGTGATACTGGGCATAAAACTCATGCCTATAGTATCCTCTGGGCTAATTTATCTTACCTTGTCTTATTTTTAGTGTAAGACTCATTGAACCATAAGGGTCTTCCCACTGCTCCAGGAAATGCTTGCCTATAAATTTAAATTTCTTCCTAGAATCTATCAGGTATCAACATTTTAATATTTTATGTACTCCAACCATACCTTCAGGACACACGATTTGTTTACATGGCAAATGAGCTATTGGGAATTCCTTTCAGGAGAAGTTTTTATTCTTTGAATAATTCTAATGATGGCTGAGTTTCTGGAAAATCTTCTTGAGGTTTTGTATTATTCATGGAAGGAACCATGCCTCCCAATTTATTGAACACGTAGATTTATTCCATGTAAACTCACAGTGAGATGTTAGTATAAAAAATATGGCCACAATAAGGCCTTTTGCAATCAAGCTAATTATTTTTATACTAAGTAGGTTTATCTAGGTTTTAATAGTACAAAAGTAGAGATCTAGCAGATAAACTTTAAGAAAAACAAAATTCCTGGTTTGTTGTGTCTTCTGAAAAAAGTACATTTGTGAATTGTGTTCTGCATATATTTGGACAACAGGGGAAATGGAGAGCTGAACCCCCTCTTCCTGTATTCCAAATGCCCTGAACACCCTGCATTATATATATTTGGAGCAACAGACTTCTGTATAACCTGTGTCCTTCAAAGTACCTATACCAGTGACTCTTATAATACTGGCACCAAGAGTTTGTTAATACATTGATCAATCAATAACTAATGATATAAGGGTCTGTCTTTTCTTTCTTTTCTTTCTTTCTTTCTTTCTTTCTTTCTTTCTTTCTTTCTTTCTTTCTTTCTTTCTTTCTTTCTTTCTTCTTTCTTTCTTTCTTTTTCTTCCTTCCTTCCTTCTTTCCTTCCTTCCTTCCTTCCTTTCTTTCTCTCTCTCTCTCTCTCTTTCTTTCTTTCTTTCTTTCTTTCTCTCTCTCTTTCTCAGGTTGAAAGAAATAACAGAAAGCAAATGGAGAGAACAAAAGTGAAGTGGTATAGAGAAAATATCAGGAGGTATAAGAGTGTCTATACTTCCTCTCAGACTTCTAGAAAGGAGTAAAGCCAGTAAAATCTTAATCATCATCATTATCATCATCTTTTTGTTTGATAAATATTTAAATATCTAGCCTGTCAGTTGAGTTGGGAGTTTCTGTTTCTGTTTTTAGCCTGTGCCCTGCCTATCTGCCTTCTATTCTCATGCTTAAGTTTCACAGAAATGCAGTAAGATGCTCTAATTATTTCTGTTTAGACTTCCTGCCAAGGATTCCCATCAGACTTCCCTCCATAGTGAGCTGAAGTGGGCACAAAGGCAATCTCGAAGACTCCAGTTACACATTTATTTGAAAGTACAACCTGCCGTACGTAAAGAAGCCTCCACTCTTTTTCCAAGGCTCTTTTGCCACTCCTAGCATATAAAAGTAAAGCCATCTTCCAAAATGAAATCATGTCCAGACCCACATTTCAGCCCAAAATGCTGCATGGATCCTTCCCCATTCTTTCTTTCTGCTATATGCTGTTATCTCTGAGACTGTTGGTGAGTGGGTGTATGTCATAACCATCACTTCAAGAAGATGTCAGATTTGTACTGATTCTCAAACTTTTCAGTAATGGTTGCTCTTGAAAAATGACTCCATTATAGGTATTAGAGGTCTCAAAGGTCCCTCCCCTAATGAAGTTAAAGTTAAAAAGAAGAGATTTGATATGAAAATAACACTCTTATCTCTCAGTTACCTGCAAGGAAATTAAGAAGTTACAAGGAATAAGCTGGGGTGGGGGGGTGGGGGTGGGGGAACATGTCAAAAATCCAGTGCCTTAAAATTTATTCAATTATTTCTTGCTATGAGTTACATTCAAATAATAGCTCATAGTTTACACTTTTTACCATTATACAAATACTGGATTTCACAAAACATTTACACTTTCCACATGTGACGAACAAAATATTTTCAATATTTTCTATTCTATTGTATTTATTTAAATAACAAAAATGAATCCTGACCACTAAATTGATTTCCCAACTCATTAATGGATCATGACCCACAGCTGAAAAGCCCTGTCTCAAAAACTCACACTCTGTGAATTTATATTTCAAAATAATTAATAACTTTAATGATTAATCTCAATATAGAGAAACCAAAAACAGCCAATTGCACAGAGTTAAGCAAGATTGATAGAAATAAGAATGAAAGCAAAGAAGTGAATACTTCCCGCAAGACATGGGAAAGAACAAAAACAACTCCCAAAGTGCTCAAATGGGGACCACTTAGTTCTAGAACAAATAGCTCCTCATACTTCACCAGAGAGCCTGAGGATGCAGCTGCATTATAGCTCCAGTCAACAATGATGTTGATTATGATAACCCCAAGTCACCAAGAAAACTTTAATTGATACTCCTCATAACATATTTAAAACAATTCAGCAAATTACTGAGCAGCTCCTTTACTAAAAGCATTGCATTTAAATAATGTACAGACTATTTTAGAATTATTTTCAAGAAAAATATTTATTCCCAACATAAAAAAAGGAATTTGGTGGTTTTAAAACAACATGGGTAGTGTTATAGGCTTCCAACTTGCAGGGATTGCCACTCTATAAACCATCCCCGTAACAGAGTCTTCCAGCACACTAATGGTTTGACAGTCTGATAACTGGACCTTTTAGGATCTACTGTTTTTATTATATTTCATATCACTCCCCAACTGACAGAAACGGGTCTGCACTTCTACTAGAACGGCTAATGCCGCATCCTTACCTCCTAATTCTCAAAGTGACCCTCCCCTGACATAGTTGGGTACCTCACAACTCAGTCTCACCATCTTCTCTCTGAACCGTCCTCTCCCTCATCTCAGCTCAGGCAGTGAGATCCCTGTTCAACTATATCAGCACATTGTGAAATTTGTTTTTTCTCTCTGACAATTCTGTCTTTTCTTGAACTCTTCGTAGCCCCTTGCAGGACATTTTCTACTTTCTCTTCTTTCTTCTAGGTTAGATGTAAATTTCTTGTTCTATTTTTATAGTGGTCGCTCGAAAAATTAAAACAAACAAACAAACAAAAAAACAAAAATAAATAAATAAAAATTTTAAAAATTAAAATTAAAACAAGCATTTTTGTGTTATCAATGTCTGAAGTTATTAATACATTGTTTTCTGGTTTATTTTGTCACTATTAAATCAGTTGAACTTTTAATGGTTGCTTTTTTGAAAAAAACTTTTTAAAATCTTATTTATGTCTTTTGTCTTTTGCAGTTTCACTATAATTTGAATGTAGTTTTTTTTATTTATCTTTATTCATATAGGCCTTCTCACATTGGTGTCTTTTATCATATCTGAAAAATTATTATCCCAAATAAATTTTAAAATTGATCTACTACATTTTCTCTCTTCTCTCTTTTTATTCTATATTCTCAGTTTATATTCTATATTCTCTCATCTTTTTAGTCCTGTCTCTATGTTGCATCTGTATAATTCTTCCTGACCATATCTTTTAGTTTACTAAAAATCTTTTAAAAAATTTTCTACAAAATCTTTTACTGAAAATATTTTATATTTTACTAATTTTGTAGTCAACTATGTCTAATCTCCTATTAAATCTTAACTGAGCTTTTTTCCTTCAATTATTTTATTTTTAATATTTATGAGTTCTGTTTTCTCAAACCTACTGTTTGAGATTTCTGTGTGTGGTTTCTTTTCCTTTTAGTTTCAAGACTTGCTTTCATTATTTAAATACAGTTAGTATAGTGTTTAAATTTTTGTCTTATAATTAAAATATTAAAAGTGAGTTTTTGTTTGGTTGGTTTTATTTTGTTTTATCTGTTACTACTGGATTTTCTTCCTGGTGCAGTTTTCTTGTCTTCTTTTTTTCTGGATTTTTTTTTTTTTTCTGTTTTTGTTGTTGTTGTTAATTTAAACCAGTTTATTAGATGGAAAATCCGTGAGTGATTTTGTCATCACTAATTTGTTTGCTTAATGATAATTATAAGGCCTTTAGCCACCACAAAAATTAAGAAACAAGATGTAAGCCAGACCAGGATGCCCTCCATGTCCCACATCAATCACAGACCCTAACACTCTTCCAAAATATAACCACTAACTGGACTTTTATAATAATTTCTTCCTTTTGTTTCTTTATGATTTTATCATCTAATTTGCATTCCTAAACACTATTGTTTAATCCTGACCATTTTTAAATCCTTACCATTTTTTAAACATGATATGTTTTGTAGACATATTTTAAGTTTACATGTTCCTCTTCTAGCTCTTTCTTTTAAGATAACTTATCTGTTGAATATTTCAAGATATTTGACTTGAGGAATACCCAACATTTTTGAATTGGCTGATTTCTTATTCTTGGTCTAGGTCTATATGCATCTTTGTCCTCTAGATCCCTCATTATTGGCAACTGAACCCGGAGGCTTGGCATATGTTTGGGTTTTACTTTTTATTTTATTTTTTATATTTTAGCAGGTGCTGGTGCTTAATGCCTAGGTGTATAAGTTAATTCGATGTGCAAAATGGTGATATATATATATATATGAATATATTAACTTGAATAAATTTACAGATATTTTCCTCACATACTACTCAGTTACCCGGTTGTACAGTTCATATAGAAAATACAAGTTAATGCTTAATTTATCCCTCTCATTTATCCACATTTTCTAGTATAATGATTCCTTTTCATCCTCAGATGACAAATTTTATTTTACAAAATAAATATCATTAATAACTCATGAATTTCAACATATTTTACTAGTATTTATTGAAATTGTTTCTCTATTGAAGTTCAAATTTTCCTATTTTATGCCTGTGGGAATACATAAAAGTTGTTTCCTGAGTCTTTTGGGCATAATTCTAGAAGCTCTTGGTGGTTTTCTTGTTATCTGGAATGACACAGGATTGCAGACTACACATCCCAGATTCAGCTGTTTCTCCATTAAGTTCTGATTTCGTTCAATGGGAGATAGTATTTCAAGAGCACAATCTGAATTCCAAAAGTGCTAGGTACTGGACTATAACTACCTTTTAAAATAATACTGGTATTTCTGCTTATATTACATTATGTGTTCTTTTTTCCATACGAATGACTTTTTAATCATTTAGGCTGTCTGAAGCTTAACGTTTAGTAAATTCCTTAGGAAAGGATCAAGGTAACAATATTCTCTGAGTTTTTTCATGGTGATAATAAATTGTATGTGACTTTTAGTTGTATATCACTTTTACTGGATATAAAATCTTTGACTCACATTTTCTTCCCTTAAATATTATAAATATGTTATTGCCTTTTTATTTGGCTCAAAACATTGCTATAAAAAATGTATAATAATAATAATCTATTTTCTTTCCCTTATAAATTGTATGCCCTTTTTGCCTAGATGTTCAGAGTATTTTTCTTTTTCTTTAAAGACTGATACTGTAACTAAAATACATCTTGCTGCTAGTAATTCTGGGTTAGTATTATCAAATGCATGTTATTTTCTTTCAATAGGTATCTTAATTTTTTTTTTATTTTAGAAACTTTTGTTGAACAATGGATTTTGATTTTTTTTTCTCTTTTCTTGCTTTGGTTTGCTTTTCAGGGTCTCCCATTATATACTTTGGATCTCCTTTGCCTATCTTCAATCTCTCACTTTCTTGAAAAAAAAATTTTTATCTCACTTTTAATTTCTTTAATTTTTTCCCCTAAGGATAGTATTTCTTCTTTGTGTTTACTTCTGTATTCCTCCTAGTTTACTCTTAATTTCTAAACTAACATTTGCTTTTATTTTAAATTCTTGAATTCTGTCACTGAGTTCTGAATGTTTTTCATTCTGACTTATGTTCCTCTTTCATGTCTTACATAATTTAGATAATTGTAAAACAGCACATTATAATTTTTATCTATGTATTGAATATATATTTCTGACATTGTGTCACTCACTGGGGAGATGCTATACTCCATCTCTTTTTCTTCATAGTAACTTTGTTTGACAGAGCAAACAATCATGGTCAATTTTTTTTAAAGATTTTATTTATTTTAGAGAGGGAGTGTTTTTCTTTGTTTTCCTATGTCAGAGATCAGGAATGTTCATCACTAAAGATCAGACAGTAAATATTTACATATTTGCAGTCCATGTGGTCTCTATCAAAACCACTCAGTTCTGCCTTTGTAGCAAAGACATGGTTGTACAACAACTGCATTCCAGTAAAACTTTATTTGTAAAACCAGAGAGTGGGTCAGATTTGGCTCAGAGCCTGTAGTTTGCCAACTCTTGCTACATATCCCACTAAGAATGATAGAGAAGTCCAGAACCCAGAAATGCCAGTGAGAACAGACAAAAAGTTTCTAGGAAAGCCTGTTTTCAATAATCAAAGGACAAGAAAGAGGTATATAGCCCCACCCAGCTGATGCTTCAGAGACCTTGGGTCAGAGCTCTGTCCATGATTCCCCTTCACTAAGGATGAAAGAGACAGTACCCCTTCCCCTCCCCAAATGAGGAGGCAAATCCACGTTGTCTGTCCTTGCTTAAAACTAAGCAAATGTAGAATAGATGAGGACCTTCACCTGGTGTCATTAATAGAAAATGTGAGTGCATTATGTAGAAGAGGAGCTAGTAAAAAGGATTCTTTAAACCTGTGTATAAAATTCTAAGCAAAACACTGAGCATCCCATGGTGAAATAAACCAGAATCTATACATGAAGAGTTTTGAGAAATGACCTACAGTATGGAATACTGCCCAGGTTTCAGATTAGCATCTGGATATCATACAAATGGACAGATCAGAAGCTCTACATGATTTTGAAAACAAAATTAACAATTGAACCACATTCTATAAAAGTGTGACAGGATTATGCATCCTAGACTTAAATAGGTTGATTGCCTGCTTAGATATAATATTAAAATAGAAACTGCACTTTCATACATAATACTAAAAATATCCAGAATAAAATCCAAGTTTACTTACTATATCAAGAACCAGGAAATTTTCAGCTCAATTGAGAAGAGACAATCAACAGATGCCAACATAGAGATGAGGCTGATGTTTAAAGTGTTTAAAAAACTTTAAAGCAGTTATCAAAATATTCCATGTAATTACAAATGTGCTTAAAAGATGGAAAAACAATATCTTAGCCAAGAATTAGAAGATATGAAAAAGAACAGAAAATTTTAGAATAAAAATAGTTAATGAAATAAAATGTTCACTGAATCGATTCAGTATAAGAATGGAAATGATAGAAGAAAGAATCAGTGAACTTGAAGGCAGATAAATAGAAATTTTCTAATCTAAACATCAGAGATAAATTGACTTTGACAAGAAAGGAAAGAAAAGAAACCTAAGGACCTGAAACATTAATAAAAGGTATAACATACAGGTTATTGAAATCCTGGGAGAGGAGAGTTTGAAGCTGATAAAGTATTTGAAGAAATTATAATCTAAAAACTTCCCAAATTTTAAGAAACACATAAACATACAGTCTAAGAAGCTCAGTGACTCCAAAAGATTACAAACTAATAATAATGATAATAATTAATTTAAAAATTATGCCAAACATAAAAAAGATTGCTGAAAAATAAAGATAAAAATAATGACTTGAAAGCAGCCAGAGAGAAATGTCGCATTAACCATGAATGAACAATTACACAAGTAACTGCAGATTTATAGATCCCACACAGTCTCTATCAAAATCTCTGCAGAGGAGCGGAGCAAGATGGCGGAGGAGTAGGAGACCTAGATTTCGTCTGATCTCAGGAATTCAGCTGAATAGGGATCAAACCATTCTGAACACCTACGAACTCAACAGGAGATCAAAGATAAGAATAGTAACAACACTCTGAACAGAAAAGCGACCACTTTCTTGGAAGGTAGGCCGTGCGGAGAAGTGATTCCGAGACAATATTCAGGAGGATAGACGGTGGGGGAGGGGGCCTCCGCCGGCCGCTTGTGGCAAGTCATAGAGCCGCGGAGCACAAAATCGGAATTTTAGAAGTTGGCTCCGCTGAGGGACGTCGCTCCAGTGGCTAAGCGGGGGGTGGAACCCTCGCGGGACAGTGTGGTCTCAGGACCCTCGTGGTCACAGAAAGACCGGGGGTGCCTCAGTGCGGCAGAGCTCCCAGGTATCGGAGCGGAGAAGCCGACTGCAGAGACGGAGCCGAGGCGCGGGCTCTCAGCTCGGGGTGGCCATAAACTGTGATCCGCGGCCCAGTCGGGCCACTACTCCTCCAGCAGGGACCCAACAAGCGGCAGAGCCGGGGAGACGCCCCTTCATCCCCCAGGAAGAGCGGCGCAGGAGCGCACCGCAGGCATCTCCTGGGTTTGGAGACTCCACACGGAGTCGGGTGCCAGAGATAGAAATGCTCGATCACAAGCCGGGTGAGCACAGAGTGTGGCCGGAGACCGGGGAGATGGGAGTGACTGCTTTTCTCTGGGGGCACACTGAGGAGTGGGGCCCTGAGTTCTCACCTCCTCCGGGCGGAGATTGGGAGGCCACCATTTTCACCCTGGTCCTCCAAAGCTGTACCGAGAGCTTGCAGGGAACAAAAGCTCCCGAGAGCAAACCCCAGCAGCTTGCTTAGCCCGGACTCACAAGGGCGGGGCAATTCCGCCTCCAGCAAAGACATTTGGGAACCACGGCAACAGGCCCCTCCCCCAGAAGATTAGCATGAACAGCCAGCAAGCCAAGACCAAGTTTACCGATCAAGGAGAACGGGAGAACTCCAGCGCTAGGGGAATACTGCACATAGAATTCATGGCTTTTTTACCATAATTCATTAGTTTTTCAAAGTTAATTTTTTAACTGTTTTTTTTTGAATTTTTCTTTTTCCCTTTTTCAAACAACATCTTATCAATCCCTTCTTAAAAAAAACATTTTTTATTTTTCATTTTTAGAGTCATATTTTTATTCCTTCATAGTAGTTACCCTTATTTTTGGCATATATATATATATATAAGTTGTTCTCTCTTTAAAATTTTGAGATACAATTTCTTTTAACAGATCAAAATATACCCTAAATCACTAGTGTATGGCTTTGTTCTAGTCTCCTGCCTGATCACATTCTCTCCCTTTTTTTTTCTCTTTTCTTTTTTCTTTTTCTTTTTAAATCTTCTTCCTTTTTAAAAACAACTTCTTATCTTATCAATTCCTTTTATAAAATCTTTTATAATTTTCATCTTTACAGTCATCTGCCATCCCTTCATTGTATCAACCCTTATTTTGTACATATATAAGTTTTACTTCCTTTAAAATTTTAGCAGGCACGTTCTTCTAACAGACCAAAATATGCCCAAAAGCTAGTGTATGGCACTGATCTATGCACTAGCCTGAGCATATTTGATCATATTCTTTTTTTGTTTTGTTTTTTTCTGTTTTTGTTTGTTTTTATCTTTTTCTTATTCCTTTTTTTTTCCTTCTTTCGTTCCATTTCTTGTCCCCTGGTTTCAGGTTTTTTCTGATTTCTATAGAGTATATTTGCTGGACACGTTGTTAACCTATTACCATTCTGTTCTCTCATTCATCTGTTCTCCTCTGGACAAAATGACAAGACGAAAAAAATCACCTCAGCAAAGAGAACAAGAGGTAGTACCATCTGCCAGGGATCTACTCAATACTGACATTAGTACGATGTTGGACCTAGAGTTCAGAATCGTGACTTTAAAGATACTACCTGGGCTTGAAAAAAGCGTGGAAGTTATTAGAGAAACCCTTTCTGGAGAAATAAAAGAACTAAAATCTAACCAAGTCGAAATCAAAAAGGCTATTGATGAGATGCAATCAAAAGTGGGGGGACTAACTGCTAGGAAAAATGAGGCAGAAGAGAGAATCAGCAATATAGAAGACCAAATGATGGAAAATAAAGAGGCTGAGAAAAAGAGAGAGAAACAACTACAGGATCACGAGGGCAGAATTCGAGAGAGAAGCGATACGATAAGACGAAACAACATTAGAATAATTGGAATCCCAGAAGAAGAAGAAAGAGAGAGAGGGGCAGAAGGTATATTGGAGCAAATAATACCAGAGAACTTCGCTAATGTGAGGAAGGAAACAGGCATGAAAATCCAGGAGGCACAGAGAACCCCTCTCAAAATCAATAAAAATAGGTCAACACCCCGACATCTAATAGTAAAACTTATGAGTCTCAGAGACAAAGAGAAAATCCTGAAAGCAGCTCGGAAGAAGAGATATGTAACCTACAATGGTAGAAACATTAGATTGGCAACAGACCTATCCACAGAGACCTGGCAGGCCAGAAAGGACTGGCAAGATATCTTCAGAGCACTAAACAAGAAAAATATGCAGCCAAGAATACTATATCCAGCTAGGCTATCATTGAAAATAGAAGGAGAGATAAAAAGCTTCCAGGACACACAAAAAATAAAGGAATATGCAAACACGAAACCAGCCCTCCAAGAAATATTAAAAGGGGTCCTCTAAGCAAAGAGAGAGCCTAAAAGCAGCATAGATCAGAAAGGAACACAGACAATATACAGTAACAGTCAACTTACAGGCAATACAATGGCACTAAATTCATACCTTTCAATAGTTACCCTGAATGTAAATGGGCTAAATGCCCCAATCAGAAGACACAGGCTATCAGATTGGATTAAAAAATAAGACCCATCCATATGCTGTCTGCAAGAGACTCATTTTAGATGCAAAGACACCCCCAGATTGAAAGTGAGGGGGAGGAAAACCATTTACCATGCTAATGGACACCAAAAGAAAGCTGGGGTGGCAATCCTTATATCAGACAAATTAGATTTTAAACCAAAGACTGTAATAAGAGATGAGGAAGCACACTATATCCTACTTAAAGGGTCTATCCAACAAGAAGATCTAACAATTGTAAATATCTATGCCCCTAACGTGGGAGCAGCCAATTATATAAGGCAATTAATAACAAAAGCGAAGAAACACATTGACAACAATACAATAATAGTGG
Source organism: Eumetopias jubatus (assembly GCF_037043125.1). Classification (NCBI taxonomy): domain Eukaryota; kingdom Metazoa; phylum Chordata; class Mammalia; order Carnivora; family Otariidae; genus Eumetopias; species Eumetopias jubatus. The sequence goes on from NW_028274822.1 coordinate 35,086,297, forward strand.
GGGACTTTAACACCCCCCTGACTGAAATGGACAGATCATCTAAGCAAAAGATCAACAAGGAAATAAAGACTTTAAATGAAACACTGGACCAAATGGACTTTACAGATATATTCAGAACATTCCATCCCAAAGCAACGGAATACACATTCTTCTCTAGTGCCCATGGAACATTCTCCAGAATTGATCACATCCTAGGTCACAAATCAGGGCTCAACCTGTACCAAAAGACTGGGATTATTCCCTGCATATTTTCAGACCACAATGCTTTGAAACTAGAACTCAATCACAAGAGGAAAGTCGGAAAGAACTCAAATACGTGGAGGCTAAAGAGCATCCTACAAAAGAATGAATGGGTCAACCAGGAAATTAAAGAAGAATTAAAAACATTCATGGAAACCAATGAAAATGAAAACACAACTGTTCAAAATCTTTGGGATACAGCAAAGGCAGTCCTAGGAGGAAAGCATATACCAATACAAGCTTTTCTCAAGAAACAAGAAAGGTCTCAAATACAAAACCTAACCCTACACCTAAAGGAGCTGGAGAAAGAACAGCAAATAAAGCCTAAACCCAGCAGGAGAAGAGAAATAATCAAGATCAGAGCAGAAATCAATGAAGTAGAAACCAAAAGAACAGTAGAACAGATCCACGAAACTAGGAGCTGGTTCTTTGAAAGCTGGTTCATTCTCTGAAAGAATGAACAAGATTGCTACACTTACTTTTGGTAAGTCTGGCTTACCAAAAAGGAAAGAAAAATGACCCAAATCAACAAAATCATGAATGAAAGAGGAGAGATCACAACCAACACCAAAGAAATACAAACAATTATAAGAACATATTATGAGCAACTCTATGCCAGCAAATTAGATAACCTGGAAGAAATGGGTACATTCCTAGAGATGTATCAACTACCAAAATTGAACCAGGAAGAAATAGAAAACCTGAACAGACCTATAGTCACTAAGGAAATTGAAGCAGTCATCAAAAATCTCCCAACAAACAAAAGCCCAGGGCCAGATGGCTTCCCAGGGGAATTCTATCAGACATTTCAAGAAGAATTAATACCTATTCTCCTGAAACTGTTCCAAAAAATAGAAATGGAAGGAAAACTTCCAAACTCATTTTATGAGGCCAGCATTACCTTGATCCCAAAACCAGACAAAGACCCCATCCAAAAGGAGAATTACAGACCAATATCCTTGATGAACATGGATGCAAAAATTCTAACAAAAATACTAGCCAATAGGATCCAACAGTACATTAAAAGGATTATTCACCACGACCAAGTGGGATTTATCCCTGGGCTGCAAGGCTGGTTCAACATCCGCAAATCAATCAACGTGATACAATACATTAAAAGAAAGAACAAGAATCATATGATCCTCTCAATAGATGCAGAAAAAGCATTTGACAAAGTACAGCATCCTTTCTTGATCAAAACTCTTCAGATATAGGGATAGAGGGTACATACCTCAATATCATAAAAGCCATCTATGAAAAACCTACGGCGAATATCATTCTCAATGGGGAAAAGCTGAGAGCTTTTTCCCTAAGGTCAGGAACGCGGCAGGGATGTCCACTCTCACCACTGCTATTCAACATAGTATTAGAAGTCCTAGCCATGGCAATCAGACAACAAAAAGAAATCAAAGGCATCCAAATCAGCAAAAGGAAGTCAAACTCTCACTCTTTGCAGATGATATGATACTGTATGTGGAAAACCCACAAGACTCCACCCCAAAACTGCTAGAACTCATACAGGAATTCAGTAAGGTAGCAGGATATAAAATCAATGCACAGAAATCAGTGGCATTCCTATACACCAACAACAAGACAGAAGAGTGACAAATCAAGGAGTCGATCCCATTTACAATTGCACCCAAAACCATAAGATACCTAGGAATAAGTTTAATCAAAGAGGCAAAGGATCTGTACTCAGAAAACTAAAAAATACTCATGAAAGAAATTGAAGAAGACACAAAGAAATGGAAAACCGTTCCATGCTCATGGATTGGAAGAACAAACATTGTGAAATGTCTTTGCTACCTAGAGAAATCTACACATTCAATGCAATCCCCATCAAAATACCATCCACTTTTTTCAAAGAAATGGAACAAAGAATCCTAAACTTTGTATGGAACCAGAAGAGACCCCGAATAGCCAGAGGAATATTGAAAAAGAAAAGCAAAGCTGGCGGCATCACAATTCCGGACTTCCAGCTCTATTACAAAGCTGTCATCATCAAGACAGTATGGTACTGGCACAAAAACAGACACATAGATCAATGGAACAGAATCGAGAGCCCAGAAATGGACCCTCAACTCTACGGTCAACTCATCTTTGACAAAGCAGGAAAGAATGTCCAATGGCAAAAAGACAGTCTCTTCAACAAATGGTGTTAGGAAAATTGGACAGCCACATGCAGAAGAATGAAACTGGACCATTTCCCTACACCACACACAAAAAGAGACTCCAAATGGTTGAAAGACCGAAACGTGAGACAGGAGTCCATCCAAATCCTAAAGGAGAACACGGGTAGCAACCTCTTCGACCTCAGCCGCAGCAACTTCTTCCTAGAAACATCGCCAAAGGCAAGGGAAGCCAGGGCAAAAATGAAGTATTGGGATTTCATCAAGATAAAAAGCTTTTGCATAGCAAAAGAAACAGTCCACAAAACCAAAAGACAACCGACAGAATGGGAGAAAATATTTGCAAATGACATATCAGATAAAGGGCTAGTATCCAAAATCTATAAAGAACTTATCAAACTCAACACCCAGAGAACAAATAATCCAATCAAGAAGTGGGCAGAAGACATGAACAGACATTTTTCCAAAGAAGACATCCAAATGGCCAACAGACACATGAAAAAGTGCTCAACATTGCTCGGCATCAGGGAAATCCAAATCAAAACCTCAATGAGATACCACCTCACACTCGTCAGAATGGCTAAAATTAACAAGTCAGGAAACGACAGATGTTGGCGGGGATGCGGAGAAAGGGGAACCCTCCTACACTGTTGGTGGGAATGCAAGCTGCTGCAACCACTCTGGAAAACAGTATGGTGGTTCCTCAAACAGTTGAAAATAGAGCTACCATATGATCCAGGAATTACACTACTGGTTATTTACCCCAAAGATACAAATGTAGGGAACCGAAGGGGTACGTGCACCCCAATGTTTATAGCAGCAATGTCCACAATAGCCAAACTATGGAAAGAGCCAAGATGTCCATCGACAGATGAATGGATAAAGAAGAGGTGGTATATATACACAATGGAATATTATGCAGCCATCAAAAGGAATGAGATCTTGCCATTTACAACAACGTGGATGGAACTGGAGGGTGTTATGCTGAGTGAAATAAGTCAATCAGAGAAAGACATGTATCATATGACCTCACTGTTATGAGGAATTCTTAATCTCACGAAACAAACTGAGGGTTGCTGGAGTGTTGAGGGGTGGGAGGGTTTGGGTGGCTGGGTGATAGACATTGGGGAGGGTATGTTCTATGGTGAGCCCTGTGAATTGTACAAGACTGATGAATCACGGATCTCTACTTCTGAAACAAATAATGCAATATATGTTAAGAAAAAGAAAAAGATAGCTGGAGGGGAAGAATGAAGGGGAGTAAGTCAGTGGGGTAGACGAACCATGAGAGACGATGGACTCTGAAAAACAAACTGAGGGTTCTAGAGGGGAGGGTGGTGGGGGATGGGTTAACCTGGAGATGGGTATTAAAGAGGGCACATTCTGCGTGGAGCACTGGGTGTTATGCACAAACAATGAATCATGGAACACTACATCAAAAACAAATGATGTAATGTATGGTGATTAACATAACAATAAAAATTATAAAAAAAAACGAAAATCTTTAAAATAAATAAATAAATAAACCCTATAGCCATGAAAAAACAACAACAACAACAACAAAAAAATCTCTGCAGATATTTTTTGGGGGAAATTGACAAACTTTAAGCTGATGATAAAATCTATATGGAAACGCAAGAATTATTGAACAAAAAGATAAATGAGAGGACTTTTTTGACTTTAAAACAATATAGAGCAATAATTATCAAGACAGTGTGATAATTAGCATAAGAGGAAACATATAGATGAAGGGAACAGAGTTAAGAGTACATGAATAAATCCTTTTATGTATGGTCAAGTGATTTTTGGCAAAGATGCTAAGGCAATTCAATGAAAGAAAAGATTATTTTCCTTCACAAAATGTGCTAGAGAAATTGGATATCCACTTAATAGTTGCTTGAGTCTAGAGTAGGAATTGACCGCCATGGAGTATGAAGGTTTATTTTGGGGTGGTGGGAATGTTCTAAAATTGAATTGTGATGATTTTTGTGCAATTCTGTAAATGTACTAAGTACCACTGAACTTTAAATGGGTGAGTCTTGGGGTGCCTGGGTGTCTCAGTTGTTTGGGTGTCCAACTCTTGGTTTCAGCTTGGGTTGTGATCTCAGGGTTGTGAGATTAAACCCCATGTCACGCTCTGCGCTTGGCAAATAGTGTCCTTGAGATTCTCACTCTCCCTGTACCTTTGCCCTCCCCCTGCTCACTCTCTCTTTCTTTCTCTCTCTAAATAAATAAATAAATCTAAAAAAAGGGGTGAGTTTTATGGTTTTTAAATCACATCACAAACTGTTAAAAAGAGAGATAAAAAGAGAAGAAAGGAAATAGATGATCAATACTAGATGTTCAATATTTAGCTATTTGAGTTTTAAAATGAGAAAATAGAAAAATGCAAAGAAACAATTTAGCAAAGAAACAATTTTAAATAATTTCCCCAAACTGAAGGATAAGGTGATCAATGGAATCTAAATAAATAAATAAAACCTACACTTGACATCATATTTAAAGGTAAAGATGGAACTCTTGTCATTTATGGTCAGAAGAAGACAAAATGTCCATTCTTACTACTCTTACTCAGCATCATACTTACGATTCTAACTGGTGTAATAAGGCAGAAAAAGGAATAATAGTGATATAGATTGGAGAGGGTAAAATAAAACATTTCTATTTAGAGATCTAGACAATCCGAAAGATGTGCAAGAAAGCTGATAGAACTAAGAAATGAATTTAGTGAGGTCATAGGATACGAAGTCAACATACAAAAGTCAATTTTATTTTTATAGACTAACAATGACCAACTGAAAATTAAAATTAATTGAACGATGCCATTTATTATAGCCCCCAAAACTGTGAGCTGTAAAATATTATGTATAGATATATGAAATATGTGAAAGATCTGTGTACTGGCAACTAAAACATTGATGGTAAGTCTGAGACCTAAATATCTCCTAAATATTTATGGAGATATACCATGTTTAGAAATTAGAAGACCTACATATTTATGGAGATATACCATGTTTAGAAATTAGAAGACCTGACATTATCAAGATGTCAGTTTCTTCCCAAGTAATCTATATTTAATGCAATCCTAATGAAAACTCCTGTAGAAATTTTTTGTAGAAATTTACAAGATGACTCTAAAATACATATGGAAACAGAGTAAAATGTTTCTACAAACGGTGTCATTCATCAGAGAAAGGAATACCTGGGATCTTAGCAACACAAAGAAATATGGACGAAATTCATAGGATACTAGTGCTAGAGATTCCAGGAAGACAGCTGTGAGGCTCATGCAGAATACAGTCATTTCAGATAGTAGCAGTTAAGCATAGGGTCCCGGAAGGTAAATCTCAAGGGAAACTTGCACTATTTTATTTTCTATGACAAGTTTGATGAGGCTGAACTTAAAGATGTTTTATATCTCTTATAGAGAGCTCAGGGAGAGATTAATAATTAAGAGGACATAAAAGAAAAGAAAAAAGAAAAAAAGCCACAATTGTATACCTAAGCAGGAAAATATGATACAAAAGAAATACAGTTTGTGTGTGTGTGTGTGTGTGTGTGCGCGCGCGCGTGTGCACACCCATGTGTGATCGTGGTAGCATAAGTGCTAAAACTTTTTGTGTCAGAATAAGAAGTCCAAAGATGGGAATTTTAAAAAAATCAGGATCTAAGGGTATACACTTGTTATTTTAAAACATAGTTAAACAGCCGAAGAAACCCTTAAAATCTATAAAAGCAAATTCTTGGTGGGATAGCATGGAGGAAGAGATTGCCGTTCATTGTAATAGGTATACTGTAGTAAGTATATCTTACAATTTTTTCAGCATATACTTGCAGTATTTCTTAAATACTTATGAAAGTATAGCATATGTGTAGAAGAATATATATTACTGGTGTATAACAATAATTTTCCAATAGTGAAACAATACCTTCTCAATTTTCAAAGCCCGGGTAATGTCTGATACCTTCCACGAATCTTCTTACCTCTAGCCAAGGTTTTGGTCCAAGATGGTGGCACAAGAAGATCCAGAACTCACCTCTCACAGACATACCAAATCTATAGCTATATATGGATCAATTTCCTCTGGGGGGGGGGGGCACAAAAAACCTAAAAATTCGCAGAATAACCCCTTCACATCAGGAAGATGAGAGGGAAACCTCATCAAGGCAGGAAGGAAAGGCTGAGACACAATCTCACCATAAAATCCACACCCAGCAGGATGACCCATAATCAGGAGGAAGGGAACTCAAAACCTAAAGATTCTCCCTGAGGAGTGAAAGGTTCATACCCCCCACTGGGCATCACAAATTTTAAGACCAACACCTGAAAGATGGGCCCCCAAAACACCTGACTTTGAAGACCAACAGGGCTCATGCCAACAAGACCCACATGGCTATGGTAAATTAAGAAACATCTCTTATAAGGACCTGCACACAGACTCACCTGTCCCAGTGCCCATTAAAAGAAGCAGCTCTTTGAAAAACGCCCAGACTTTATGTGTAAGAGACTTATGTCATAATTTTAAAGCATGGGTCTAAGGGATAAGGGCCTGCAAAGGATACCTGCCAGGAATGGAGGCTGATAAGCACCATCTTCCTGCTTTCCCTGTCCCTTGCTAAAGCTGGCAAACACCATCTTTTTTTCCCTTTACTTTTCTATGGGTGCCATCTTTATGCTCCAGCTGATGGGGGCCATCTTTGTGCTCTATTTCTGCCACACTCCAAAACATCAGTACCTACCAGAGGGGAGATTCTACACATGTCAGTTGTCCTGGTTTTATATCTGGTAACCCAGATTTTGCAGCTGCCACCCTGGAGATGTCCCTTTATCACTGGGCTCTAGAAGCCAGGGGAGCCTTGCTTCCCTGGGTCCCATGGGACTGTAACAGTAAGAGAGGATTCTTGGCAAAATATCACTCCCAGGGCACTGCACAGTAAGCAGACTGAAAAACACCGTCAGTCTTTCTGAGAAAGAGGCCTATTTGCTTGTCCAGTAGCTTGGCCTGAGGGGCAGGCTTCTGACTTGGCACTTTTAAATGGCCTATGGAAGGGCTCTCAGAGAGTAGAGGCTGGTGAATACACCTTTTGTGCTTATCGTCTGTCTCACTCTGGCTCATGTATATCTTACAGAAGGGAACTAATATCCTTCTCTGGTGTCCTGATTTTTGTGGCTACTGGCAGGGAACACCTCTACATGGCCTGTCTCTTGTTTCCATCAGGGTTACTCTTGTGTGTCCTATAGGACTGTAACCAAAGGAGAAAGAATTCTTAATCAGCTGCCATCCCCAAGGCACAGCAAGAAACAACAGACCCAGGAGCTCAATCTTTCTGGAAAGATGCCTGTTAGCTTATCATCATAGCTGCAGCCTGAGAACAGACTTCTAATTAAACACGCTTCTAAAGGCTGACTGTAAACCTTTACTGAAACCTCAAAGAGAGGACACTATCTGCATGCCCTCCCTCTGCTGTGCTTCAGAGCTCCCACATCTCTCAGGGGGAAGCTCCTATATGCATTTAGTACCCCAGTTTTTATTTTTGGTGCCATGGTTTTTGCAGCTGCTGCCCATGGGATATTTCTTGATCACCTGGCTCTGGTGCCCAGGGGGCTTGTGTTCCTAGGTCTCATAAGATTGTAACCAATTAGAGAGACAGTTCGTAGCAGGCTACCACCCCAGGACACTACACAGACAGAAGCACAGCTTGGACAATCACAAAGGTTTAAGAGACAACAAAAAGCTAGAAAGAGGTTGAATGATAAGGTTCATCTCCTCCACAAGGCCAACCCTTGAAAACTGGGAAAGAAGTCTTTTTCATCTGGCACATGGAAATTAACACAGAGAGTCAAGCAAATGAAGAAACAGAAGACTATGTTCCAAGAAAAAGAACAAGATAAAACCTCAAGGAAAAAACCTTAATGAAATAGAGATAAGTAATTTACTTGATAAAGAGTTCGACGTGACAGTCATCAAGATGCTCATAAAACTTGGGAGAAGAATGAATGACCACAGTACTTCAACAAAGAAATAGAAAATGTAAGAAAGTTCCAAACAGAAACCATAGGGCAGAAGAATAATAACCAAAAAGAAAAGTAGGCTAGAGGGTTTCAGCATCAGACTAAGTGAAGCAGAAGAAAGAATCAGTGAACTAGAAGACAGGACAGAGGAATACACCCAATCAGAGCACCAAAAAAGAAAAAAAAAGAATTTTTAAAAGGGGAAGATAGCTTAAGGGAGATACAGGACAACATGAAGCAGACATTTGCATTATAAGAGTCCCAGAAGGTGAAGAGAGAGAGCAAAAGGGCAGAAAACTTATTTGAGGGGATAATGGCTAAGAATTTTCCTAACCTGGAGAAAGAAACAAACCTCCAGATACAAGAAGCCTAGAGAATTCCAAATAAAAAGACCCACAACAAGACACATTATAATCAAAATGTCAAAATTTAAAGACAAGGAAAGAATATTAAAAGCAGCAAGAGAAAACAACTTGTTATAAACCAGAGAACCCTCATAAGACTATCAGGAGGGGGGTTTTTTGTTTTGTTTTGTTTTGTTTTGTTTTGTTTTGTTTTGTTTTGTTTTGTTTTTAAGTAGAAATTTTGCAGCCCAGAAGGGAATGGCAATCCCAAATAGCCAAAGCAATCCTGAAAAAGAAGAACAAAGCTGGAGGTATCATGCTCCCTGATTTCAAACTATATTACAAATCTATAGTAATCTAAACAATATAATATTGATATAAAAAAGGACACATAGATCAATAGAACAGAATGGAGAGCCCAGAAATAAACTGACACATATACAGCCAATTAATTGACAACAAAAAAGCCAAAAATATATAATGGGGAAAGGACAGTCTCTTCAAAAAATGATTTGGGGAAAACTGGACAGCCGCATACAAAAGAATGAAACTTGACCACTATCTTATACCTTACACAAAAACTGACTCAAAATGAATTAAGGACTTGAATGTAAGACCTGAAACCATAAAACTCCTAGAAGAAAACATAGGTAATAAGCTCCTTGACATCAGTGTTAGTGATGATTTTTTGGATTTGACACCAAGAGCAAAAGCAACGAAAGCAAAAATAAACAAGTAGGACTATATCATACCAAAATGAAAAGGCAATCTACTGAATAGGAAAAAATACTTGCAATTCATATATCTGATAAAGGGTTAACATCCAAAATATATAAAGAATGCATAACTCAATAGAAGAAAAACAGTCCAATTAAAAACTGGGCAGAGGTTCTGAATAACAAAGAAGACATACAGATAGCCAACATACACATGAAAAGTTGGTCAACATTACTAACAATGAGGGAAATTCAAATCAAAACCACAATGAGATATCACCTACACCTATTAGGATGGCTAGTATCAAAAAGAAAGAAATAACAAGTGTTGACAAGGATGTGGAGAAAAGGGAATCTTTCCTTGTACGCTGTTGATGGGAATGTAAGTTGGTGCAGCCATTTTGGAAAACAATATGGAGGTTCCTCAAAAAAATAAAAATAAAACTACCATATTATCCAGCAGTTCCACTTCTGGGTATTTATCTGAAGAAAATAAAAAATACTGACTGGAAAAAATGTATATACCCCCATGTTCATTGCAGAATTATTTATAATAGCAAAGATATGGAAATAACCTAAGTGTCCATGGATAGAGAAAATATGGTGTGTGTGTGTATTTTTAATGAATAGGAGATCAGTTTGTTTCCATCTCCACTGAACCAATATTGAACACATATTTAAAATCATGGGTTTTAAGAGGAACCAAAGTATTAGACTCAAATGACACTACATGTATCTGTTTGACACTGAATTTTTCTACTGAACAAAGTTTATTCTAATTTCTTTACCCCCCCTTCCCCAAATATTTATTATAAGGCTTTGCTTTGGGTGACTAACTAAACTCGTTTGCCTGGAACTTTCCTGGTTTTAGCATTGGAAATGCTGCTTCTGAAAAACCCATCAGTCCAGAGCAAACTGGGAATGTTGGTCACCCTAGAACTCTAGGATCATGTGGCTCCCCATCAGCCCTGGAGATTTTTAATAGGGAATCATGGACTGAATTGAAGAGATGAAGGGATGAAGAAGTGTCAAGGAATCTATGCTGCTTCAGTTTTGAGGTCAGCTTATGTTGAGGGGGGGAATGGATCACTTGAAACTCTCTCTCAGGAAGCTCCGCAAAACCACAACACAGGATTATAGGCAAAAAGTTTGCTGTCACACTTGCTGTTTTATCCAGCTTGTCTGGCTTTGCTCTGAATCCTGTCTTAAAAGCAGCATCCTTGCATTCTCAAGAAAACCTGAACTTAAGTGACAGGACATAAATAGCTGGAGAGAAAAATCTAGTTCAATATAGGCCAGAGAAAATCCAAACCCCCACAAATCCCCACCCTTAAGTCCTCAAGCTGGAGGAGTTAAGAGCATTACATCACCAGCGACTGTTCCCATTGGTTGATGGTACCTGAAGGATCAGAATACCTGCTCCTTGGACTAACTCTTTCCTTCCCTTGCAAAGCATCAGAAACGTGGGTATCATAGACTAGAACAAAGGCCCTAAGAAAGGACAGCCTTTCAGAGGGCCACACCCTGCTGGGTCACTGCTTCACCATGTGTGTCAGTGTGCGCAAGTCTGCGGGCAGGACACAGTGAGTCCAGGCGGGTACTGTCCTCCTTAGGAAGCCTTAGGAAGATGCTAGCCTGACTGGGAGTTGAAAGAGATCTCCAGTGAACTAAATGTGTTTGCTTTCTTTTCCCACTAGTGCTATCGGAAAAGATTCTCATTCTAATAAGTTTTGACAAGAGCTGGCAAGGGGAGCAGGTGCCAATGAATCCAACTATTCGGAGGCATTAGAGACTTCGTGGGCACCAGAGGATAGAGGTGTTGCCATGGGAACTAAGGGAAAGGTGTTTGGTGGTGGCTGGTTAGGAGGTTTGTTTTCTTGTTTAAGACAGAGCTGAACAGCTGCAAGTCATGCTCTCTGTTTTCTACTTTAGCATCAGTGGGTAAATCCCCCTGCTCTCCTCCCCCCCCCCATCCCAGCCTTAAATAGGATTTGAGGAATTTAATTTCTCTGCTAACATGAATAATGCTTAAATACGAGGCACACCAAAATCCTTTGAAAAAGGTATTTGCAGCAAATCAGGACAGTTCTAATCACAGAACTCTTTATGTTGGAGAGAAAATTGTTGCTTCAGGGTCAGAGTAGTGGTCTTTTTTTTTTTTTTTCCTAGCGGGATTTGAAGACATCATTTTGAGCTGCAAAGCCCTCACCCTAGCTTGCATAAACATCTTTCCATCATGCATTCTTTGGCATTCATACTTCTAGTTTTTAGGATTCATACACCTTGGAAATGATTCTGAAACACAGGACTGCTTAAAGAAGAGGTTGGGATCTTTGAATTTTGCAGGTCTTTTTGAAGTGTTTTAAAGACATAAGAGAAAGAAAAAGGAATGTCAAGAGTTTAAAAATAGTGATTACCCAACAACAAGTTTTGTATTCAGGATCACTTTAGATCTAGTCTTCTAAGAGCTGTGGAAGACACAAGAGGAAGGTCAAAATTAGACTTTTGTGACCTGCCAGACTGAGAGATCAATGGAAGTCTATAGACCAGAAAGACAGAGGAACAGTGGAGAGGACATGGAAGCTCTGAGCTACAGAAAACTGGAAGAGCAAGTCACATGAATAAGGTGCTCATATCCTCATAGTGGGTGGAAAGCCTCTGGTCACTCAAGCGAAGCTCAAGGAGGATAATGCAGATGCTCTAAGTTTGGTCACAGCAGTGCCTAGCAAGTATAACCATCACACCAAGCATGGAAGAACTGTGCCACTGAGCAGTTAAAACAGGAACCTGGGTACTGAAATTAGAGTCCAAAGTACAAGCTTAGTTATAGGAATCAGGACCAAGACTGGTTGCCATTGTCAATGCATAAGATTAAAAAAAGGATGAGCAACCCATGGTTGCACAACTCTGGAAATTTGTTAAAAATTGTTAAATTGTAAACTTAAAATTGTTGAATTTTATGGTATGTAAATGATACCTCAATAAAGATGTTTAAAAAAAAAAGACTTCCTACCAACTGTGAGATAATATTTGCTAATCGCATATCTGATGCAGGAGTTGTATCCAGAGTATGTAAATAACTCCCAAACTCATAAAATAAAAAAACAAATAACACAATTAATAAATGGGCTAAAGATGTGAGAAGACAATTCAACAAAGAGATATGTGAATGGAAAATAAGGACATAAAAGGTGTTCAGTATTATTAGTCATTAAAGAAATACAAATTAAACCCATGATGAGATACTGCCACACATTTGCTAGAATGGCTGAAACAAAATTTACTGGGACTGATGCTTGAACTTGGACACTTAGTTTACTTGGGCTCTCAGGTTACTCCCTTTCCCCACAGGTGAATTCCTGGGCCAAGGGCATATCTCTAGGCACCATGCTTCGTGGTCTTGGGGGAAGGGTAATATGGGTAAGTTGAAATTGTCCTGTCAGTGTGTCTTCTCTTGTGTGTCTTATGAACACACAGTGCTCCATCCAGATGCTATAATTTCTCACCTGGATTTCAGAGCTCATGTGAAGGTTTATTTGTCCACAGGTAATTGTCAAATCAGTGTTTCTGCAGGGGACTAGGGTTTGAACCTCCTATTCTGCTATATTGCTGATATCACTCTCACATGGGCTTCTATTAGACAACTTTTCCCAGAAGAGTTAAGATTGCCATAGTTCTCCATAAGCCAAGTAGTTTTGGATTGTGTCCTGGACATCTTGCCTATTACGGTATGAGACTCTTAGTCTCATTTAAATCCTGTGGGGGAAATGTTGATGTTTTTGTTTTGGGTGTAATTTGATACCACCTGTCAAGAGTCATCGAAGGCTCCCAGATTGGGGTGGAGTTAATTTGCCAGCTTCAGGCAGAGAAATCATGACCTTTCTAGGTTCCAGAGAAGCCCTCAGGCAGGACACAAATATCAGATGAGCAATTGGAAGTTGGCCAGCATACTTTGAAATTGTGGAGACTAGGGGGTATGATGATGAACTCTAACAAGGTCTGCTATGCCTTGACTGTATTTTGAGCCATTAATCTATATCCACCCTTATTTAACCCTTGCCGTTCAAGTGATTCAATCCATCTGTCAGTTCTGCCATCTTCCTTCAGGAAGGAAATATGCATGAATAGAAAACTATAAGTCTTTCTAGGTTGTGTATCCCCAGTGCCTAAGCCTTTTGTGCTTTAAAGGCGTAAATTATCTGAGCAAGAAGCAAGGGAAAGACTGTAGGGTGAGTGACAGAGAAAGGTAGAGATGAGAAACATGTCTGTAGAACCCAAGAACAGGGAGAGCCAAGTACACATATTGCACATGTCCTAGAGACAAACAGTGGTACCCAGAGAGCAGGGGCCTCTATAAGGTTTCTCTACAAGGTTCAAGGCAAAAGGCCACCAGATCTGAGGGGATATTCAGACAAATGACCATGTGTAGCAATGGTATATGAAACACTTTTAAAGCTTTAAATTGTTTTAAAAGAGGATGATTTTTGGTCAGAGCTTTTTTGACTATTTCTTTGATTCAAAATTTAAATCTTCTGAATAACTGTCTGAGTGTATTTCAATATGTAAAGAATTCATACTTTGAATTTCATGAAATATTTAACAACATTATATGAAATTGCCTGTTGCTTAATACTTAAAATAGCACAGCATAGCAGAAAACTAGAATACCAAAGATTAATACTACATTCTTTATATATGATCTATGATCATTTGTTTCTTCCTTATGAATTGTTCTATTTCTTATTTAATTACATCTTGTAGAAACTTTGGAACAATGTAGGGGGAAAAAAGCACTACTAAACAGTATATTTTGATGTTCCAAATTTTTAAGAGAATTTCTTTGATATTTCACTACTAAAGGTGATAGTTGCTATGGTTTCTTAGAACGACCCTTGTCTAGCAAAAGAAGTTTCCTTGTAGTCCTAGTTTGCTTAGAGGCTTTGCTATGATTGAGTATTGAATTTTATTGATGCTTTTTCTCCATTTATTAAGATCAATTAATATTAGCATATTATTTTCACTTTTAATTTGTTAATGCTATGGGTTATTTTAATAGAATTTCTAATGTTCAATCATCATATTATTTCTAGCATAAACTCAACCTGGTCATAAACTGTTTTTATACTTCTGGATATAGTTTGTGACTATTTAAGAATTTGAGACTATTTTAAAATTTTATTTTGTGTTGTGATTTAGTCTGGATGTTTTATCAAAGTTTTACCACATCAGAAATGGAGGTGGCAATGATCCATATCTTTCCATCACCTGGGAAAAAAGGTGTATAAAATATAGAGTATTATTTGGAAGATTGTAAAAATGCACCAGAAAAACCATCTGGGACTGGTGGTATAGGGAACATAATATGAAGTCCTAACATAATGCCTTTGACAATTTCAGGTTTTCTGTTTTTAAGAGTCAGCTTTGGCAAGGTATACCCTTTTGGGAAAACTGACCATTTCATCTACGTTTTCAATTTATTGTTACAAAATTATTTATAACATTGATTTTGGGGGAGGTTCTGTAGCAGATCCACATTCATGTTCTCTTTTTATTCCTAAAATTACTTGTGTTCTTTTTTTTTTTGGAGTGAATATTGTGGGTTTTTTCTAATTTATTAAACTGTATAAGGCTTATTTCTTTGTTTATAAATCTGTTGGTTTTGTTGATCCTTTATATTTTATCTTTGTTTTATACTTTATTACTTTCTACTCTTATCTTCGTTATTCACTCTTCTTTGAATTTACTATTTTTTCTAATTTTGTAGTCAAAAGCATCCACCATTAATTTTCCATTTTTATCTTTAAGGCTATATATATGTATTCTGGCACCTCTTTAGATGAACACCAAAGTTGTAGTATGTATTATTGTTTTTTTATCATTCCATTAAGTTTATTTTCTAATTATCAGTATGATTCTTTGATTTATGGTTTATTTAGGGAAAGGCTTAAATTCCTAAATGGAATTTTTAGCTCTTCATTTTATTGACTCACAATTTGAATTCATCATGTCCCAGAAATATAGTTTGTATGTTAGTGATTATTAGGCATTTCTTGAGAAGTCTATTTCTGTTTTTGTACATGTTCCATACATGCTTGTATAAAATACATATACATATATATGTATAAAACCAACTAATTAAGTATAAATATATATATAGTTGTGCATGTATATGTATGTATACGTAGATAGATACATGGGCAGATAAATACATAGATACTTAGATAGATATAGAGATAGAGAAATAGTTTTGTTTGGTTGTGGTATCCATAAGATTATACTTTATTTAATCATTTCATATTCTAAATATATTTGTATTTTTTCTAATTGTTATTTCTGGGAATTATATGTTAAATTCAGTGTGGTTATGGTTTAACAAAATTTAAAATTTTATCAATCTTTGCTGTTTCTGCATTATCTAACTTAAGCTTATTTTTAGGTTTCCTGATAAATTATTTCTTTAATCTTATGTAGTGAAATTCATTATGCTTTTTGCCTTAAAGTTCCTGCTTTGCTCTTTGTCTTTATCTCTCTGTGCTCCATTCTAAATAATTCCCTTGGTTTCAACTTTCAGTTTACAAATTTTCTCTGTTTTAACACATTTTAACACATTAATTAATTAATTAATCTGTATTTTAACCTATCTCCTGAGTTTTTAATTTCATCTGTGGATAATAATTGCACTGTGTTCCATGTCTCAGTATTACAAATGAGAAGTCCAGTGGTAGTCTGATTTATTTTTCCTTTGTAAATAACATGTTATTTTACCTATAAGTCTTATGATTTTTCTTGTTATTATTACAATGGTTGAAGAATTTTATAGGATATAAATATACCTGAGTGTTTTATTATTTTTTGTTTGTTTATTTTTTCTCATTACTTTAGATTGAAACTTTGTGAGCCTGTCCAATGCTTAATACATTCTTTAGCTCAGGAAAATTTTCTTCTATTATTTCTTTTATTATTAATACTTTCCCTAAACTCACTGTTTCTCTCTTTAAAACTACCATTTGAACAATATGCTTCATGTCTCTTTATCTGTTCTCTCATAATAGTTGTCTCCTTTTTCTCTGAGTTTTGATGTATTTCTTGTCATCATATAGGTCCTTAATTGGGGTCTTAATAATGACCATCCTTTCTTTCAATTCACATAATGGATTATTTAGTTGAAAATTCATATTTTATTATATTTTTTATTTTTTAAGATTTTATTTATCTATTTGAGACACAGAGAGGGAGACCACAAATGGGGAGGAGGGTCAGAGGGAGAGGGAGAAGCAGACACCCTGCTGAACAGGGAGCCCAATGGGGCTCCATCCCAGGACTCTGAGATTATGACCGGAGCTGAAGGCAGATGCTTAATCAACTGAGCCACCCACGTGCCCCTGAAAAATCATATTTTAGCTCTGGAAACATATTTTTGTGCAGTACTTGGAGCCCTTTATGAACCCCATTTTTTTATTTGCATTTTATTTGTCTCATATGATAAATTTATTTCCATTGGTATTTATTCTGAATTTCTGCCTTATCTTCCTCTTTATATATCCTGTATTCCCTCTGAGATGAGATGAGGGTTTTTTATTTGGTTTATATCCTGAGGTTTAGATCTGCTATTTTTAGTTCTCTAACTCTTGAATCCTGAAAATTCTAGAAGGTGCAAGCATTATTATCACCTTAGGTTTGCTGTGTAGTCAGAAATCTGCCCATCTTCTGTTAAGATACCAGAAGGACATTTCTGCTGTCAGATCTCTTTGTGTTTTCTTACCTCAAAGGCTCAGTCCCCTTATGCTGAGAGATTCCTATTGGAAGCCCATCCACCAAGGCCCACAGATCTCTGGAGACCTATTTCTTCTCAGGATCTGTTGCTTTTAGATCTCTGTTTCATGTGTTCTCCAAGTAGAGATAGCCTTGCATCAGTTCCCTCAGCTGGCACCCAAACACAGTCCAAGGCCTTACTTAATCCCAGGTTGCAAAAGTTTCCAGTGATTGGTGGCTCAAGATAAATAGTTTGGAGTTAGGATGGAGGAGAAAGAAGCTATGTTGAAGGTAGCTTTTCTCAGAGTCTTCAGATTTTGAATCCTTGAGAACACCCTCTCTCGATTTCTCCCACTATCCCCCCACCCAGTCTCCACTTCTCTCTCCTCTCAAAAAGTGGTAGCAAGTGTCATCATGGACATAGGAAATTTGGAACTCTCATATACTTCAGGTTGAAATGTAAAATGGTACAGCCACTTTGGAAAACAGTCCAATAGTTCCTTGAAAAGATAAATGTAGAATTATCATATGACTATGACCCATCAGTTATACTCCTAAATGTATATGAGAAATGAAATAGAAATGAAAACATGTCCACATAAAAATTTGTACACAAATATTTATAGAAGCATTATTTATAGCAGCCTGAAGTTGTAAATAACTCAAATGTTCACCAAGTTATGCACTGATAAATAAAATATGGTATATCAATACAACTGAATATTATTTGAATAACCAATACATGCCACAACATGGATAAATCTTGGAAACATTATGATAAGGGAAAGAAGCCAGCCACAAAAGACTACCACTGTATGATTCCCTTTTTATGAAATGTGCAGAATAAGCAGATCTATGTAGATAGGAAGTAGATTAGTGGTTACCTAGGACTGTTGAAACCTTGGGTTGGAAGGGCGCATGATTACTAAAGGGTACAGCATATCTTTTGGGAGTGATGAAAATAATCTAAAATTGTGATGGTTACACAATTCTTTGAACATACTAAAAATCATCGAATTATATACTTTAATGGGTGAATTATATGGTATATGAACTATACTCAATAAAACTGTTAATAGTAAAGCAATTACAGATAAAACCAATTGGTTACAAAATGGCTAGGATGAAATAATTGCTGATGGTAGTAGCAATATTTTCATTTTTTTCTACTTTCATGTTGTGTATTCTATTTTGTGTATATAATTTATATATCCATCTTACTGTTGATAGACATTGGTGCTCTTAAAACAAGGCTACTCTGAGCATTGTTATGCATACCCCTGGCTGCATATGTATAGCATCTCTCTAGGGTAGAAAGGTAGGAATGAAGTTACTGCATAACATGTTATAAACATCCTTAATTTTACTAGTTACATCACAATTTGTTAATATCTTCATTGAAGTTATATTCAAAAAATTATACTGAAAGCACTTTTTTATTATATTGCGAGAACTTTATTTGTCCCTCAGTTTGGAGCTATAACCTGAGTCAAAACCTGAAAAACTGATAGCATAGTGAGAAAAGAGGTCTATTGTATACACTAAGGATATTGAGAAATGTATTGTTACTGACCATAAGTGTAATGCTTAGCTAGTTATTTCTGTGAAATAAGGAGACCAAGCATTAGATTTCAAGGGAACCAGTGAGTAGTTCATGATGAGGGAGTGGATGCTGAAAAAGAAAAATATTTTTAGAATTTAGATTATAAAGAGAAATAGAGATCAAATGGTCTTTTGAGGAGCAAAAAGGGTTGAGGCTTTTTACTGTATAAGTATTTGCATAAACTAGAGAAGGAAGGGATGGAGAAAGAAAGGTGTTATGTATGAGGAAGGAATAGTTAGTGAAGTTCCAGTGAAGCATCGAGGTAATAGGAACAAGAATATAGGTAAAAAGGGGAGTCAGCAAAAATGATGAGTGGGGCATGTCTTTTTCTAAAATGAGAGAGGAATAGCAAAGAAGGAGTGGAAAAGCAGAGAGATGTTGAAGGAGGAGTTCATGTTTTATAGCATTGTAACTTAGTGAAAGAAAGAGCTACATGTGCCTGTTTTGGGGTCAATATGTAAACATCTTCACAGAAAAGTTCTTGCAAATAAACTTGCAGAATATTAGAAGTAAGAATTCTTTAAAGATTTTCTTCAATTGGTTTCATTTATTTTAATAGTCTATCATCTGGTCCAACTCAGAAACCACTCCCTACTATGGTGTTTTGTTCTAATAGCTCAGCACGTTTATAGTGAGGATTTGGAGATTTTTAAATTATGGTTTATGTTTAGATCATTCCTCAGTGTTGTATGGCCTTGGATAAGAGTCTTCACCACTCTGATAAGTAATTTTCTTAACTTTACATGGGGATAATAATATCTCAGTGAAACGGTTATAGAATTGATTAATGAGATAACATGAAAGCATTTTGCAAATGCTATAGCACTAAACATGTATGATTTACTTCGTTCTTTTTTGTAGGCTATTGTCTAACCCTCTCTTCCACTTTTCATAAATGAGATCTTGCGTTGCTATCCAATTGTTTCACTCACATAAATACAGTTTTCCCAACAAGAGGAATGAATAACTAACAGGTTCAGTAATTAAAGTGAGACTAATGACTTGCTAACAGATTGAGTGACTTCACAACAAAGGCAAGGATAGAGAAGAAAGTGTGAAAGCACAGATTTCTTGTGTGGTACCTAAGCAACCTATATGCTATAGACATCCAAACTGTTGCACTGAGTGTGGGCAGGTCTTTAAAATCCATTGTAGTGTGCCATTATCAAATAATTCAAGTAGCATTCAAAAAAAAAAAACCTGCATTTTAATTTGAGAGAAAACATATACAGAGGTAAACATATAAATGAAAATATAAGTGCCACATAATCGTAGAAAGTGATATAAGAACCTCGGGAAGGAAGGTGTCTTTGTGCGCTCATTTGAAATGAGTTTTAAAGCAGTGGTTCTTCAAATTTTATTTAGACTACATTTGAACCTACACAGATCATCTCTTGTTGAAGTAGAGGATAAGATCTCAGAGCCCAGGGCTTCACTACCTCCTCACAAATCCTTCTTCCTGTTCCCAGCAGTCCTACCTGAGACCCTGAGGCACCTCTAAAGAAGCCCTGGTTCCACTGAGAGATTGAGAAGGATTGGATTGAGGGGAAAGAGAAGAGAGGTGAGAGTTTGGATATATGAAAAAAGATAATAGGGGAAAAGCTAGTGTGGGTGACACTGAAGGGTTCCTGCTCCCCTGGAGTTATGGGGTGATAGGGTATGTATTGGGAACAGTGGGGGTAAGTAGCATGGGGATCTATGGAAGAGTTAAATTATGGAGGGCTGTAAATGTTATGCTTAAAAATCTTGCAAGTTAGGAATCCCTGATAAATAGACCAACAGACCTCAAGGCATGATTTTGGTTCATCCCTACAGAATGCCTGATTCTGCATCTCCTTCTTTCCCTTAATTACGTTTCTATGTTTTACCACATATTTCTGAGGTGGTGGGCTCTGTATGGATAATGGGTGCACGTGTAACTTATAGACATCATTTTCAGAAATCCTGTCCACAGTCATGGAGATATTTCAGTGATTCGGAGCTATAAAAATTAACTCTTCATTGCAAAAACTTTGAAACCCCTTCTATAAGCATAGAAGAGTTATTCAGGTTTCTTGAGTAGGGGAATAATACTGAAAAAGTAACTTAATAGAACCTCCCTGATAGGAGGCAGGGAAGAATTCTATATAGTCTTTGTAGGCAGGAATTCATGTGTGTGGCTCTAGGTGTTTGCATGTTGGCATATCTTTGTGTTTTATATTTTAAAAGAGCTGTAAAGGGAGGGTACTCTGCATGGAGTTTCATTCTCCCAGGTTAAAAAGGTAATCCACTGGAAGTAAATAAGATAATTTGGAAAGTTTTATTGCCCTTCAAATGAGATAAGATTGAGTTATGATGTCAGGTCATCACAAGAGCTGACTGACACAATGTCTTAAAGCACCTAACTCACTAATTTTAGCTGGTGGCTGGTGAAAATTTAGCTCATAGTGAACGTAGTGTGTGTGAATATACAAACTCACATAATACTATACATACATGCATACCCAAACATACAGTCTCACTGAGATTCCTATATATAAGGCTGGTAATGTGGAGGTTTCTGAGAAGTAGTAACACATTTGCCCCAATACTGGTGGAAGAATAAAACTATAGCAGCCCACACTGGAAAGTAAGTGAACTTTGCCTAAAAGGATATAAAATGCTGGCAGAATAAACATTATACACCTACACACAAAGATAAGGAAAATTAAGCTCAGAGCTCATTATTTCTCAGCCCTGTGATTTTAAAGAAAATTCTGAAATTCTCAGCATAAAACCCCCCATGGGTTTCCCTATTGGAATAAGACAAATGGTAATAGCTGGCATTATTTTTGTCCTTGGAAGATGGAAGTGAGGAAAATCTTAATGAGTCTTAATTGTGGGTGATGACTGTGAGAGGTGAGTAGCAGAGACCTTGCCTGTGAAGTCGCTCCTCCGGCTAGAAAACCTATGTGTGAGAGCAAAAATCGAAGAGACTATTTTTGTTTATTCTTGACAGTTAATTAGAAAAGGAAGTAAATCTTGTTTTAAAAGACACATAACCAAAATTTTCTCTAGTTAGTGGGGGAGTAGAATCGTGCTAAGGTGACTGGAGACTCATCAGTACCTTTCTCTTTCAAATTCCAGAAGAGGTCAAAATCTTCCAATGTTTCTTTGAAATGTCAAAACTCAACCTTAATAATACTGGCCTCATGCAGGCAGCTCTGCATACAAAAAGAGGCTAGAAAGCTGCCAGTCAGGTTTACTTCTCTGTGACTGAATGAATGCACACAAGGGCAGGCAAAGCTTCTTTGTTGGGAGTGGAGGATGGAATTTAAAATATCTTCACTTATTTAAACTAACAGAAGAGGGACAGTCATGTGAATTAGTGATTAGTATAAATTATTGAACAATCTTTTGAAAATTTTATTCCAGAATTTCTATATACACTAAGGGTTAGATGGGCATTGAAAGACATGCTCTTTTATAAAGCAGGATCATGGATTTACTATGGATATTTTTTAAAGAATGTGTCTTATTACATTAAACATTGGAGCATGAGCTCACTAATCAAATGACTGTCCTTTGGAGACCTAGTTTATAAATAAAAAGATAATAGTCATTTTTGGAGAATGTATCAATTATTTGTTGATTGGCATAAATCATAAGCTCCTCTAGACATAAAAAGCACTTTCTGAGGCACCTTAGTGGCAGAGTAAAGTTAAGTGGCCAACTTTTGGTTTCCACTTAGGTCATGATCTTAGTCAGGGTCGCAAGATCTAGCCCCACATCTTGTCCTGCGTCAGGCTCTGTGCTCAGTGAGGAATCTGCTTAAGACTCTCTCTCTTTCTCTCTCTCAAATAAATAAATAAATAAATAAACCGTTTTTAAAAAGGCACTTTCTAAATCTTGAGTGTTTTGTACATGATAGGGGCTTAATTGTACCCCACCCCCATTCACATGTTGAAGTCCTAACTCCCAGAACCTCAGAATGTGACTGTATTTGGAAATACGGTCTTTAAAGAGGTAATTAAGTTAAAAGGAGGTCAGTACTGTTGTCCCTAATCCTATGACTAATCCAATGTAAATGGTATCTTTTTAAGAAACGAAAAATTAAACACAGACACATCCAAAAGGAAGACCCCATGTGAAGACCTTGGAAGAAGACAGCCATCTACAAGCCAAGGAGAGAGAGAGCTTGGAAGCAAACCCTACTAATACCTTGATCTCAGACTTCTAGCCTATTTATGTTGTTTAAGCTACCCAGTCTCTGGTACTTTGTAATAGCAGCCTGTTAGGGACTGAATGTTTATGTCCCCCTCAAAATTCATATATTTCAGCCCTAATCCCCAAGGTGGCTGTATTTGGTGATGGGACCTCTAAGGAAGCAGTTAAGGTTAAATGAGATCATAACGATGGAGTCTTGATCTGATAGTATTAATGTCCTCATAAGAGACGTGAAAGAGCTCTGTCTTGCTTTGTTTCTCTGAGCACACACAAAGAGGTCATGTTAGCACAAAGCATGATGGCTGCCACCTACAAGCCAAGAGAAGAGTCCTCAGAATGTAACCTACCTTGCCATACCTTGATCTTGGACTTCCCAGCCTACAGAAATGTGAGGAATGAATTTCAGTTTTTTAAGCCACCTAGTCCATTGCGTTTTGTAATGGCAGCCTGAGCAGACTAATACACAGCCCTAGTAAACTAATACAAACCATATATACAAAATGTATGCTTTTGTCTTAGGTCCAATCCTGGTCCTCTCCCAAAAATCAAGAACTGGATATTACATAAATGTATTAATAAGATTTTTTGTAAAAAGGAAATTAAAAGGATAAATACGGGCACCTGGGTGGCTCAGTCAGTTAAGCGTCCAAACTCTGGATTTTGGTTCAGGTCATGATCTCAGGGTTGTGAGATTGAGCCCCATATCGGGCTCCATGCTAGGCATGGAGCCTGGTTAAGATTCTCTCTCTCCCTCTCCCTTCGCCCCCCCAAAAAGAAAAAAAAGATGAGTAATCACTGAGTACCTATGTTTTGAACAGTCATATATTTTCTGTGACATTTGACTCCAAAAATTCTTGCTATAATGTCCCTATCCAAGGCTTTTAAATTAGGGTTGACTTTATTTTATGAATTTTCAATAATTTAATAATTATTTTAATCATCTCGTATTCATAATTGTTAATATTAACCCATGTTACAATACATTTACATTTTTATGAACTTTTCAAAGCACTTGTATATGTTAGTTATCTCATTTATCGATGAAGAATACAGTGTCTACATTTTACCTGTGGGAACTTAAATTTGGGGCAGCTAAGTAACCTGCCCAAAGTCTTAAGGGTAGGAAGGAAGTACACCCACTGATCACAGCAATTATATTGAAGGAAGGTTTAGAATCTTTTCAGGATGATCTTCTTTAGTTATTGCTTATATAATTATAACATCAAAAGTAATTATTTAAAACAACATAATCAGAAAAGTGAATATGAAAACTAAGAGTGGATCCAGCTTGTTGAACTCCAGATATCATTGAATACCATACATTTAGTAGTTCAACCTAAGTCCCCCTTTGGTTCTCTCCAAGGTGGTACTGGCAACATTTTTAACCTGACTCTGAACATGGAAGGACCTTCCTCCCAAGATCTCCCTAAGGATGATCATTGAACAGGCATATGGTCATCATGAAGGAAATGGGGACTGCTGGTTCCCATTGGTACAAATACTGCATTGGAGAATAGAATAAGAAGGAGACTAGAATAACTAGAATACTCCAGCTGGCCACTTTCTGGGAGATAGCAGATATCTCTTTGTTCTATAGCAATGTGATAAGGGAAGATTTACTCAGTACACTTCCACACAAATTTTCTGAATTCCAAGGAATTCACACTCTTAATAAGCCAAGTACTAGCCACAGTGGGAGGGCACAATCCCTGTTTTCCAAGAGTTTCACCATATAGTTACAGTAACAAGATTAACACATTGTCAGAGATAATTTGCAGTCCAAGCAACATTCAACACATGCCTAAGAAAGGTATAGATGTTCATTGGACTTCGATTTTCAGCCTTTAATGGACTACCAATAGCAGCCTACATGAGAAGGAAAGAAGAGAGTAGAGTAGGTAATTATTCTTAGGTAGGATGTTAGCACCTGAGATTTGTAACCGTGCTATGGGTCAGAGGATTTAAGACTGGTTCCCAAATGTAGCTGCAAATTAAAATCAATGGGGGGGAGGTGCTTTGAAGAAATTCAGTTTCGAGAATTCTGGACAAACTATAGGCATTTTGGACTCAAATACATTACCATCCACATGGTATCATGAATGAGGAAAATGCTTTCAAAAAAAGAAAAACTGTAACCAAACAAAAATCAGAATAAAAGTCTCAAGATGAGGGAGAACAAAAGTCTCAACATAAGAATGAACACTGAGCAATGCATAATAAATCTAAGTGAATATAGATAATATGAAAGACAATTGTACTAGCAGGTTTAAATAAGGATTACTGAAGTGACTCAAGAATAGTGTGAAACTAAAAATTCTAAACTGTCAAAACAATAATATTGTAAGAGAAGTATGAAAAAATAAAATGTATTTTGAATGTCTCTTTCACAGTGATGGTGTTAAAAGGTGCAAAAAAGGTGAAAATAGAGATTCCAAAGTCTAACCACACACATAATGCAACAAATTTCTTGCAAAAAGATCCAGGAATCTGAGCTTTTGTTAAGTTTGCTGATGATTCTCCTGAGACTAATCAGCAGACAGGCTTTTGGAAACCACTGATTTAGAAGACTGTTCCAGAAGTTAGAAATAAGCAGCAAGCTGTTATGTCAGTACCCTCACTCTTATTGCCCACATTTTCTAGAGCAACTCTAGATAACTGGATTAAAAGACACTTCCTCTGCCTTCATGCCAATTCCATTAGCATGGAATGGTAATTCCATTCTTCATGGAACACAATAAAACTTCATGGAACACAATAAAAAAGAGTTCTGATAGATTGACTCAGGATTTTATATACTTGGACTTTGATTTTTTAAAGAAAAATATGAATTGTATTAGATGAGCTGTAATATCATTTATAGATTCAAATATAAATGAATTTATAAAGCATTATAAGTTATATTTACGAATGGTATTTAGAGGAATTACAGAATACTGTTCAGGAAATAATCAGAAGCCCATCCTCTGGATAATGAGACATAGGCAATCTGGATTGAGGGCAGGAGGCATGATATTATTTCTCCAAGTCCCTCCTATTCCTATAATGCTTTGTTCACCCTAGACACATAATAAATACATGTATTTTTAAATAAGTTAGTGAGTCAATGAAAACAAAGTTCCTTGGGTATATCTTGGGAGATACAAGATGAAATCAAATCAGAAATGAAATAATTTAGTGCTACTATAGGTTGGTAACCACTGACTGAGAGGTCAAATCTTAAACTTGAATGTCTAGAATAAATGAATTGAAACAGATTTCTCAGAAGGCTTGCTGAAAACAAAACAGAGAGGAAACAGTGACAAGGGGAACAGAGGGCAGAATGAATAAAAAATGGAGGTGAAGTTTTATGATAATTTTGTAGTCATAAAGTCATCAAATCTCAAGTTTGGCAGGAACCCCAAAGGTCATTCCTGCCAATCACACATCTAATGCTTGAAAACCCTAAATTTGCCTCCCTCCAGTGAAATGACTGAGAAGATAATTCTCTTTAACAGAAAATGCAAAATAGAATTAGGGAAGTTCTACTTTGCCTCCACTTTCCATCCATATTTCATGATGAAAACTAAGCTATATATGCATATATATATATCCACCTATCTGTATCTATATCCATATTCCTGAAAAACATTGCTAGTACTTGAATTTCTTGATCCAAACAGATTTTTTGGAGTTTGGTTTCTCTTAGTCTTTATGGAAAAATTGTCTTAAGAACTGGTGAAATAGCGGAGCAAGATGGCGGAGGAGTAGGAGACCTAGATTTCGTCTGGTCTCAGGAATTCAGCTGAATAGGGATCAAACCATTCTGAACACCTACAAACTCAACAGGAGATCGAACAGGAGAGTACCAACAACTCTCTGAACAGAGAAGCGACCACTTACTGGAAGGTAGGACGTGCGGAGAAGTGAATCCGAGGCGATATTCGGGAGGATAGACGGCGGGGGAGGGGGCCTCCGCCGGCCGCTTCTGGCAAGTGAGAGAGCCGCGGAGCACAAAATCGGAACTTTTAGAAGTCGGCTCCGCTGAGGGACGTCGCTGCAGTGGCTAAGCAGGGGGTGGAATCCTCCCAAGACAGTGTGGTCTCGGGACCCTCGGGGTCATAGAAAGACTGGGGGTGCCTGAGTGCGGCAGAGCTCCCAGGGATCGGAGCCGGGAAGCCGGCTGCAGAGACGGAGCCGAGGC
This sequence comes from Eumetopias jubatus, assembly GCF_037043125.1. Taxonomy (NCBI): domain Eukaryota; kingdom Metazoa; phylum Chordata; class Mammalia; order Carnivora; family Otariidae; genus Eumetopias; species Eumetopias jubatus. Next base: position 35,113,459 of record NW_028274822.1, read on the forward strand.
GTGGGCTCTCAGCTCGGGGTTGCCATAAACTGTGATCCACGGCCCAGTCGGGCCACTGCTCCTCCAGCAGGGACCCAACAAGGGGCAGAGCCGAGGAGACTCCCCTTTCTCCCCCTGGAGAAGCGGCGCGGGAACGCACCGCAGGGATCTCCTGGGTTTAGAGACTCCACACAGGGTCGGGTGCCAGAGATAGAAACGCTCAGTCACAGGCCGGGTGAGCATGGAGTGCAGCCGGAGACCGGGGAGATGGGAGTGACTGCTTTTCTCTGGGGGTGCACTGAGGAGCGGGGCCCTGAGTTCTGAGCTCCTCCGGGTGGAGATTGGGAGGCCACCATTTTCACCCTGGTCCTCCAAAGCTATACCGAGAGCTTGCAGGGAACAAAAGCTCCTGAGAGCAAACCCGAGCAGCTTGCTTAGCCCAGACTGACAAGGGCAGGGCAATTCAGCCTCCAGCAAAGACATTTGGAAACCACGGCAACAGGCCCCTCCCCCAGAAGATCAGCACGAACAGCCAGCAAGCCAAGACCAAGTTTACAGATCAAGGAGAACGGGAGAACTCCAGCGCTAGGGGAATACTGCACATAGAATTCATGGCTTTTTTACCATGATTCATTAGTTTTTCAAAGTTAATTTTTTTAACTATTTTATTTTGAATTTTTCTTTTTCCCTTTTTCGACCAACATCTTATCAATCCCTTTTTTAAAAAAACATTTTTTATTTTTCATTTTTAGAGCCATATTTTATCCCTTCACAGTAGTTGCGCTTATTTTTGGCATATATATATATATATAAGTTGTTCTCTCTTTAAAATTTTGAGATACAGTTTCTTCTAACAAATCAAAATATACCCGAAATCACTAGTGTATGGCTTTGTTCTAGTCTCCTGCCTGATCACATTCTCTCCCTTTTTCCTTTTTTTTTTTTAAATCTTCTTCTTTCTTTTTCCAAACAACTTATCTTATCAATTCCTTTTATAAAATCTTTTATAATTTTCATCTTTACAGTCATCTTCCACCCCTTCATTGTATCAACCCTTATTTTGTACATATATGTCTTTCTTCCTTTAAAATTTTAGGAGGCACTTTTTTCTAACAGACCAAAATACGCCCAAAATCTAGTGTGTGGCACTGATCTATGCACTAGCCTGATCATATTTGATCATATTCTGCTTTTTTTGTATTGTTCTGTTTTTCTTTTTATCCTTTTTTTTCTCTTTCTTTTTTCTTTCTTTCCCTTTCTTTTCCCCTGGTTTCAGGTCTTTTCTGATTTGTACAGAGTATATTTGCTGGGGACGTTGTTAACCTATTACCATTCTGTTCTCTCATTCATCTGTTCTCCTCTGGACAAAATGACAAGACGAAAAAAATCACCTCAGCAAAAAGAACAAGAGGTAGTACCGTAAGATAGGGACCTACTCAATACGGACGTTAGTACGATGTTGGATCTAGAGTTCAGAATCATGACTTTAAAGATACTACCTGGGCTTGAAAAAAGCGTGGAAGTTATTAGAGAAACCCTTTCTGGAGAAATAAAAGAACTAAAATCTAACCAAGTCGAAATCAAAAAGGCTATTGATGAGGTGCAATCAAAAATGGGGGCACTAACTGCTAGGATAAACGAGGCAGAAGAGAGAATCAGTGATATAGAAGACCAAATGATGGAAAATAAAGAGGCTGAGAAAAAGAGAGAGAAACAACTACAGGATCACGAGGGCAGAATTTGAGAGAGAAGCGATACGATAAGACGAAAAAACATTAGAATAATTGGGATCCCAGAAGAAGAAGAAGAAAGAGAGAGAGGGGCAGAAGGTATATTGGAGCAAAAAATAGCAGAGAACTTCCCTAATGTGAGGAAGGAAACAGACATCAAAATCCAGGAGGCACAGAGAACCCCTCTCAAAATCAATAATAATAGGTCAACACCCTGACATCTAATAGTAAAACTTACGAGTCTCAGAGACAAAGAGAAAATCCTGAAAGCAGCTCGGAAGAAGAGATATGTAACCTACAATGGTAGAAATATTAGATTGGCAGCAGACCTATCCACAGAGACCTGGCAGGCCAGAAAGGACTGGCATGATATCTTCAGAGCACTAAACGAGAAAAATATGCAGCCAAGAATACTATATTCAGCTAGGCTGTCATTGAAAATAGAAGGAGAGATAAAAAGCTTCCAGGACAAACAAAAACTAAAGGAATTTGCAAACACGAAATGAGCCCTCCAAGAAATATTGAAAGGGGTCCTCTAAGCAAAGAGAGAGCCTAAAAGCAGCATAGATCAGAAAGGAGCACAGACAATATACAGTAACAGTCACCTTACAGGCAATACAATGGCACTAAATTCATACCTTTCAATAGTTACCCTGAATGTAAATGGGCAAATGCCCCAATCAGAAGACACAGGCTATCGGATTTGGTCTTGTTTTTTAATCCATCGATATGCTGTTTGCAAGAGACTCATTTTAGACCCAAAGACACCCCCAGATTGAAAGTGAGGGGGTGGAAAACATTTACCATGCTAATGGACACCAAAGGATAGCTGGGGTGGCAATCCTTATATCAGACAAATTAGATTTTAAACCAAAGACTGTAATAAGAGATGAGGAAGGACACTATATCCTACTTAAAGGGTCTATCCAACAAGAAGAGCTAACAATTGTAGATATCTATGCCCCTAACATGGGAGCAGCCAATTATATAAGGCAATTAATAACAAAAGCGAAGAAACACATTGACAACAATACAATAATAGTGGGGGACTTTAACACCCCCCTGACTGAAATGGACAGATCATCTAAGCAAAAGATCAACAAGGAAATAAAGACTTTAAATGACACACTGGACCAAATGGACTTCACAGACATATTCAGAACATTCCATCCCAAAGCAACAGAATACACATTCTTCTCTAGTGCCCGTGGAACATTCTCCAGAATTGATCACATCCTAGGTCACAAATCAGGTCTCAATCGGTACCAAAAGATTGGGATTATTCCCTGCATATTTTCAGAGCACAATGCTTTGAAACCGGAACTCAATCACAAGAGGAAAGTCAGAGGAACTCAAGTACATGGAGGCTAAAGAGCATTCTACTAAAGAATGAATGTGTCAACCAGGAAATTAAAGAAGAATTAAAAAAAATCATAGAAATCAATGAAAATGGAAACACAACTGTTCAAAATCTTTGGGATGCAGCAAAGGCAGTCCTGAGAGGAAAGTATATAGCAATACAACCCTTTCTCAAGAAACAAGAAAGGTCTCAAATACAAAACCTAACCCTACACCTAAAGGAGCTAGAGAAAAAACAGCAAAGGAAGCCTAAACCCAGCAGGAGAAGAGAAATCATAAAGATCAGAGCAGAAATCAATGAAGTAGAAACCAAAAGAACAGTAGAAAAGATCAACGAAACTAAGAGCTGGTTCTTTGAAAGAATTAACAAGATTGATAAACCCCTGGCCAGACTGATCAAAAAAGAAAAGAGAAATGACCCAAATCAACAAAATCATGAATGAAAGAGGAGAGATCACAACCAACACAAAGAAATACAAACAATTATAAGAACATATTATAAGCAAATCTATGCCAGGAAATTAGATAACCTGGAAGAAATGGGTGCATTCCTAGAGATGTATCAACTACGAAAATTGAACCAGGAAGAAATAGAAAACCTGAACAGACCTATAGTCACTAAGGAAATTGAAGCAGTCATCAAAAATCTCCCAACAAACAAAAGCCCAGGGCCAGATGGCTTCCCAGGGGAATTCTATCAGACATTTCAAGAAGAATTAATACCTATTCTGCTGAAACTGTTCCAAAAAATAGAAATGGAAGGAAAACTTCCAAACTCATTTTATGAGGCCAGCATTACCTTGATCCCAAAACCAGACAAAGACCCCATCCAAAAGGAGAATTACAGACCAATATCCTTGATGAACATGGATGCAAAAATTCTCACCAAAATACTAGCCAATAGGATCCAACAGTACATTAAAAGGATTATTCACCACGACCAAGTGGGATTTATCCCTGGGCTGCAAGGCTGGTTCAACATCCGCAAATCAATCAACGTGATACAATACATTAACAAAAGAAAGAACAAGAATCATATGATCCTCTCAATAGATGCAGAAAAAGCATTTGACAAAGTACAGCATCCTTTCTTGATCAAAACTCTTCAGAGTATGGGATAGAGGGTACATACCTCAATATCATAAAAGCCATCTATGAAAAACCTACGGCGAATATCATTCTCAATAGGGAAAAGCTGAGAGCTTTTCCCCTAAGGTCAGGAACGCGGCAGGGATGTCCACTCTCACCACTGCTATTCAACATAGTATTAGAAGTCCTAGCCACAGCAATCAGACAACAAAAAGAAATCAAAGGCATCCAAATCGGCAAAGAGGAAGTCAAACTCTCACTCTTTGCAGATGATATGATACTGTATGTGGAAAACCCACAAGACTCCACCCCAAAACTGCTAGAACTCATACAGGAATTCAGTAAGGTAGCAGGATATAAAATCAATGCACAGAAATCAGTGGCATTCCTATACACCAACAACAAGACAGAAGAGTGACAAATCAAGGAGTTGATCCCATTTACAATTGTACCCCAAACCATAAGATACCTAGGAATAAATTTAACCAAAGAGGCAAAGGATCTGTACTCAGAAAACTATAAAATACTCATGAAAGAAATTGAAGAGGACACAAAGAAATGGAAAAATGTTCCATGCTCATGGACTAGGAGAACAAACATTCTGAAGATGTCAATGCTACCTAGAGAAATCTACACATTCAATGCAATCCCCATCAAAATACCATCCACTTTTTTCAAAGAAATGGAACAAAGAATCCTAAACTTTGTATGGAACCAGAAGAGACCCCGAATAGCCAGAGGAATATTGAAAAAGAAAAGCAAAGCTGGCGGCATCACAATTCCGGACTTCCAGCTCTATTACAAAGCTGTCATCATCAAGACAGTATGGTACTGGCACAAAAACAGACACATAGATCAATGGAACAGAATCGAGAGCCCAGAAATGGACCCTCAACTCTATGGTCAACTTATATTTGACAAAGCAGGAAAGAATGTCCAATGGCAAAAAGTCTCTTCAACAAATGGTGTTAGGAAAATTGGACAGCCACATGCAGAAGAATGAAACTGGACCATTTCCCTACACCACACACAAAAAGAGACTCCAAATGGTTGAAAGACCGAAACGTGAGACAGGAGTCCATCCAAATCCTAAAGGAGAACACGGGTAGCAACCTCTTCGACCTCAGCCGCAGCAACTTCTTCCTAGAAACATCGCCAAAGGCAAGGGAAGCCAGGGCAAAAATGAAGTATTGGGATTTCATCAAGATAAAAAGCTTTTGCATAGCAAAAGAAACAGTCCACAAAACCAAAAGACAACCGACAGAATGGGAGAAAATATTTGCAAATGACATATCAGATAAAGGGCTAGTATCCAAAATCTATAAAGAACTTATCAAACTCAACACCCAGAGAACAAATAATCCAATCAAGAAGTGGGCAGAAGACATGAACAGACATTTTTCCAAAGAAGACATCCAAATGGCCAATAGACACATGAAAAAGTGCTCAACATCGCTCGGCATCAGGGAAATCCAAATCAAACCTCAATGAGATACCACCTCACACCCGTCAGAATGGCTAAAATTAACAAGTCAGGAAACGACAGATGTTGGCGGGGATGCGGAGAAAGGGGAACCCTCCTACACTGTTGGTGGGAATGCAAGCTGGTGCAACCACTCTGGAAAACAGTATGGAGGTTCCTCAAAAAGTTGATAATAGAGCTACCCTATGACCCAGCAATTGCACTACTGGGTATTTACCCCAAAGATACAAATGTAGGGATCCAAAGGGGTACGTGCACCCCAATGTTTATAGCAGCAATGTCCACAATAGCCAAACTGTGGAAAGAGCCAAGATGTCCATCGACAGATGAATGGTTAAAGAAGAGGTGGTATATATACACAATGGAATATTATGCAGCCATCAAAAGGAATGAGATCTTGCCATTTGTGACGACATGGATGGAACTGGAGGGAGTTATGCTGAGTGAAATAAGTCAATCAGAGAAACACATGTATCATATGACCTCACTGATATGAGGAATTCTAATCTCAGGAAACAAACTGAGGGTTGCTGGAGTGGTGGGGGGTGGGAGGGATGGGGTGGCTGGGTGATAGACATTGGGGAGGGTATGTGCTATGGTGAGCGCTATGAATTGTGCAAGACTGTTGAATCACAGATCTGTACTTCTGAAACAAATAATGCAACATATGTTAAGAAAAACGAAAAAGAAGAAGATAGCAGGAGGGGAAGAATGAAGGGGAGTAAGTCAGAGGGGGAGATGAACCATGAGAGACGATGGACTCTGAAAAACAAACTGAGGGTTCTAGAGGGGAGGAGCGTAGGGGGATGGGTTAGCCTGGTGATGGGTATTAAAGAGGGCACATTCTGCATGGAGCACTGGGTGTTATGCACAAACAATGGATTATGGAACACTACATCAAAAACTAATGATGTAATATATGGTGATTAACATAACAATAAAAAATTAAAAAAAAAAACTGGTGAAATAACCACAGAATTGCCTTTCTGACTATGTCTACTGTGAGGTGAATTCAGGGCAACATCTAATTCATCACTCAATCACGTCTGACAGAAGGATTTCAGTGGCTTACTAGGTCCCTGGGGACGTTAGTTCAGAAAAGTGCCTCCAAACACCCAAAGGGTCTGGGGGTTTCCCTTTTCCCAATCAATGTCTATTTGTTAAAGGTTATCTTGGAGATAGTTAGGAAGAAGATTAAAGTGTGACACTTCCTCAAAGGAACTTAGTCTCATTTTAATTCAAGAAGCTCTGGGTCTGTGAACTGACTCAGGACTGAATATTGGATAAGGAGCCATTATTCTCTACCATGTGAGCTCAGTGAAGGATTCTGTTCACCAGACACAGAAGTTTTTGTTTACACAGATTTTCTTCGTTCTGGCTGCTATAACAAAATATCATAAACTGGGTGGCTAAAACAACAAACATTTATTTCTCACAATTCTGGAGGCCGGGAAGTCCCATATCACAGTGCCAGCAGATGTGGTGTCTGGTGAGAGCCTGCTTCCTGATTCACTGATTATGATCTCATTGTGTCCTCATGTGGCAGAGAGCAGAGAGTAGAAGCAAGCACTCTTATGACTCTTATAAGGGAATTAGTCCCATTCAGGAGGGCTCTATTTTCATGACCTTATCTAATCCTACTAACCTCCAAAGGCCCCACCTCCTAATACCATCACACTGGTGGGTAGGGTTTCAAGATAGGAATTTGGGGGAAACACAAACATTCAGTCCATAACACAAATCAGGTAGGCACTAAATGGCATGTCTGTTTATTTTTGCTTTGGAAACTTCATCTATTAGCCATTGTGAAAAGATCAATCTGCTTTGATAACCTCTTTTGACCAGTGACCTTTTTTATTAACCACGCCCACCTGGTGCTGTCACTTGGTCTTAACTGACCAGGGTTCCCTCAGATTCACTGAAGTAACTGAGCTCAAATCAGTGGCCATATTTCTCACATTCACCCTCAGTCTACAAGTAGTTACTTGTTGATGTGCAACCTGAGGAATTTCCCAGGTATAATCTGAAATTGGCCCCCATACTTGGAGGGCGAGGAAGAACCAAGGAAAGAGGCAGACCACTACAGATTGGCAGATGTCAGGTTTAAGTAAGCAAGTTCACTTACATATGAGGCTGTCTTGGGTGGCTTCAAGATGAGTAGATATCCACACCCACCCACTAGAATCTTAGAAGTTTATATAGAGGACTTAAGTGGGTTTAGTCACATATTCTGTCCAGATGGTCTCAACGCACTGCTCTCCCATGGTTGTGTTCTTGAAAACACTTCCTCCTGCTGTGGGAGCAGTGGGCAGAACATACACTCCAAGGACGAGGAGCTTCTGATTGCGCAGGTCCAGCTCTTAGGTCAACCGCCAGCCACATCCCCTCAGTGACCTCTTCCAACACCAGTCCAGTCATTTCACTGACTGAGGCTTCTTTGTGAGGTATTTTCCAGTACCATGGAGAAGAGAACATGGTCTGGGCTGTCTTGGGGAAGTAATCAGAGGGATGGTCATACATTATAAATCCTGTCTACCCAAATCTTCAGATTTCTTCCTCTGTATTAAATGAAGAAATACACGTGTAGCATATTAATTTAACTGAGGCCCCCAAACTTTAAACCAACCTACTGAAAAAAAAAAAAAAGGTGGGGGAAAACCTTTTGCAGGTGTTTGTGCTCACATATTCCTCAGAATCTCTGCTAAGAATACTCAAGTCAGTAAATTTGTCCTGACCATGTCCTTCTTTCCTAGATGTATACTACCCTTAGCACTTTTTTTCCCCCAATCCTTTCTTAAGTAACATAAATTAGCCAAAGTAGCATTTACTTTGTGATTAAGTTGTCTTCTCTCAAGTTTGACTTTGGAATTGGCAGCCTAGGCATGTAGGAATCTGTCCCTAGTAATGTGTCTTCTTCCCTGGGAGGGTTATGGGGGCTCTAAAAGGAGATGGCAGCCCCATGCGAAGTAACTAAAGAAGACAATAGAGTTATAGGAGCTGTTCTATCAGAAAGGACAGAAGGGACTTATTCTGATTCTGCTAGCCATGGGAACTCAGTGGGGTTTGGGGGTTGGTAATAAAGATCATATAAATCCTCTCAAACAGTCCTCTTCCAGTATTTAGAGTTATACTTTTTTTCTAATCAATTTCTTAGCTCTCATGTAGGAAATCTGACAAGAATAGGAATTCAACTTGGATTATAATTCAGCAATCCAAAATAATGTTTATGAAAGTTTTGTTTTTTGTTTTTTTGGCATATCAGCCAAAATATGAGGCAACAATTCAGGAGAGAAAAATTTTCGTTTGTTTTGCTTTAGAATAATAATAGCAACTTATTTTCGAATTTATTTCAGCCATTCTAGTTCCTTTGCTATTAATAAAAATTTTAATATAAATTTGTGAATTTCTCCCACAAAGCCTGCCGAGACTACGACTGGGATTGCATTAAACATAGAAATCAATTTGGAAGAATTGACGTATTTGCCACTTGAACCTGCCAGACCATAAGCACAGTTATCTCTATGTTAATTTAGGTTTTAGTTTTCTTATCGGGGTTCTATAGTTTTCATTATAGAAATACTAGGGCGCCTGGGTGGCTCAGTCTGGTTAACCGGTTAATGTCTGCCTTCGGCTCGGGTCCTGATCCCAGGGTCCTGGGATTGAGCCCCTTATTGAGCTCCCCGCTCAGTGGGGAGCCTCCTTCTCCCTCTCCCTCTGCCTTTCCCTCTCCTTGTGCTCGCTCATTCTGTCAAATAAATAAATAAAATCTTAAAAAAAAAAGAAATACCGCACATATTTTGCTAAATTCATCCTTAACTAGGTCATGTTTTTGATGCTATTAAAAATAGTACTTTCTGACTTTTTTCAAAAATTGTTTATTGACAGTATAAGAAGAAAAATATATATATATATTATATATATAATATATATATTCACACACAGATATGTACACATGCATCCTTCTTGTCTGTAACCTTGCTAAACCTGCTTGTTAGAACTAGTAGTTTTTTGGGGGAAATACTTGAGGATTATCTATGTAGATAATCATGTCTGCAAATAAAGATCATTTTATTTATTTTTGTCCAATCAATACACCTTTTATTTCTTTTTCTTGCCTTTTTGCACAGACAAGAACCTCCACATTTTGAATGAGATGATGTGGATAGACATTTTTGCTTTGTTCCTCATCTTAAGAAGAATCAGTTTTTCAACATTAGGTATGAGGCTTAGCAACAGGGTTTATGGAAATGCCTTGAGAAAATTCCACATAATTCCTGATATTTGCTGATACTGTTTTATCATAAATGCTGTATTTGTGAAATGTTTTTTCCTGCCTCTAAGATGACTTTATGTTTTCTTGTTATTATATTGATGATATGGAAAATAGCATTGATTAATTTTGGTCTAACATTGCATTTCCATGTTAAAAAACCACTTGATTATGATATATTATTATTTTTATATATTATTAGATTCTATTTGTTAATGTTTTGTTAGTGATTTGTGGGTTATGTTTATGAGTTTCCTTTTCTTGTGGTATTATTAGGCATCAGAGGAAGGCAGACCTCATAAAATGAGTTGAGAAGTTTCCCCTTTTATACTTCTGGAAGAATTTGTGTAGAATTGGTTTTATCTTTTCCTTAAATGTTTTATAAAATTTCTACGCAAACCTGTATGAGCTTAGATTTTTCTTTGTGATTAGATGTTTTATTATAAATTCAATTTTTAAAATAGATATGGGAATGTAAAGTTTATTTCTTCTTGATTGCAATTTAGTACTTTGTTTATTTCAAGGAATCTATTTCAATCAAGTTTAAATGTATTGGCTTAAATTTGATAATGTTTCCTTTTAAATCTTTAAGATCTCTAATGACTCCTCATTTATTCCTGATATTAGTCATCTGTGCCTTCTCTTTTTCTCCCTGATATTTTTTATATCATTTTAAGTGATGTTTTTGAAAACCAGATTTTGGTTTCATTTCTAGTTTTCCCCATTTTCTTTTTCTTTCTTTTTTTTTGGTGTTTATTAATTTTTAATTTTATTGTTATTTACCTCCTCTGCTTACTTTTGTTTAATTTGTTCTTTGTTTGTTAAAGTCAATGCTTAAAATAGTGATTTGAGACTTTTACTGCATTTAATATAAACATTTACTGGTATAAATTATCCTGTAAGCACTATTTTATCTACACTCAGCACATTTTTGTACACTATGATTTGACTTATAACCAATGAAAATATTTTCTAGAGTTCCACTTCTGAGTCAGGGGGAATTAGAAAACTCTACTCTTTTTTTTTTCTCACTGAATAATGTCTATAAAATATATACATAACATAAAGAGAAGTTTTTTGAGGATGATGTTAACATTGTTTCTGCTCAACATTGTTTCTGCTCATATCCTTTCTTACCTTTCCATTTATATAGACTCTGCATACATGAATATTTGACTTTTTTTCTCTGAAATTGAATGGTGCCTAAACCTAGTATTTGTCAGTTAGCACTTACCACCTATACACGTGTGTTTTATTTTTTCATGTGTGACTTTAACACTGACGTGGACTACATATTCTTTGATAACAGAGACCATTTATACTTTTAATAGCCCTCCCCATGTTCACTTTTAATAAGAGCAGACTTACAGTTAATACCTAGAAACTGCTTTGAATTGATGTAGATTTTTGGACAAAGCTCGTCAGAGTAGGCATTGTGGCTAATACTTCGCTTTCTTTCTCTTTACTGCCATCAGGCTTTCTCACAGAATTAGATTTTAAAAGATGACCGAATAGGATTTATGGTATTTGTATTCTGCCCATGTTCTGGGTGAGAGGGTCGGGCTATAGTTAGGAGCAGAGGGTCAGTCTCTCTCCATGCTAATGTCTTATGGCATCGGTTAGGGCTCCATCCGTAACTTGGCCTCAAGTCCACTTTTGTCTGTTTATTGCCTTATTGTCTTTATTGTAAGGATACCTGTGTTAGCACTGTGATCTGTGGTTAGAGTTGAGAACTGACTCTTTTTTGGTGCCCACTGAAAACAGCAAATTCAGATTATCAGCTAAAGGATTGACCCTGTGATATGTGAAATTCACTAACCCAGAGCTCTAGCCAAAAGAATAAAGCTTCCCAAATAGATAACCAGAATACCACCAATGTGTCAACCCAGAGAACACAGCAGCACACTAACAGTTGGAGGCCAAATGGCTCTCCAAGTAAGCTTTCCAATTGAAGACTGCTTTTAGCTTTAAGCCGTCAAATTCAGGTGATTAAAAATGAGAATATCTATGTATTTATAGTTTGACTCTTCATAAATTTTGTGTGTGTGTATAAAAGAGAAAAAGAAAAACGGGGCAGGGAAGAGAGAACCTGGAAAAAAATAACACAGCAAATAGCCTTGTTTTTACTTGTTTCTCAAATTAGGGCCTCAATTAATACATCTCAGATTGCCTTAGGACAGTGCCAGAAAAGATTATTGCAAAAGTGGTGCATCCTACCTTTTATCTCAATTGTATGACAGAAGTCTTGCAAAGTTGAAAAGCTGCTAATTTAGTAGTCAACAGTGTCAAATAAAATTTCTAAACTGTATGTCTATAAAAGACATCTTAGCAATAAGGCACAGCAAATATGCTTCAAAACAGTGCAGTCAGCAAATCTGCTTCAGGTTTTGAAATATCTAGCAATGACATTTATTAGAAAGAAACTATAATATATCAGCGATATAAAAAGCTGTCTCTTCATCAGCATTGCTTTATTATAGGCACTAATATTGTGCAAAATCCTTTAGATTCTTTGCAAAACACCTGCTGAACTTAAAGAAATATGGTGAGTGCTTGCACAGAGGCAGAAGCAGCTTAATCACATAATACTCAATTTGACTTTGTGGTGCTTAACAATAAATGAACTGAGAGCATACTAGTATGGAAGGCTTAAATCTTCCTCAAATTTGTATAAAGTTTTCAATGAATATACTGTTTGTGCTGATTCTTTCTTCATCAAGTTTGAGGATATAAACAAATAGTGATTATAAGAATCCCATTAAAACTGAGTTTTTAAAATTAAATTAAATCACATTGATGACCAGGATCTGAAACCGCACTCCCTTCTCCCACCTCCCATCCTCCTACCTATTTCAATCTTCCTAGCTGGCTGCTTTCTGCCTACTTCTCCCTTTGTAGTTTCCATCCATTCATCCATTCATCATACCCTGTTTATTCTATCGGATTACTTGAAAATTTCATGTTATAGATGAATCTGCTTCAAGGTCAGATATGATGGCATTATGGCTCAGTAAAAGATGGAAATAGAATAAGAAAGACCATTTTCTCATTCTCTCTTCTGCTGCACACGATTAGTTTTATATGTTGATTGATTTTTGGTGTAGGTTAAGTCGATTTCAATGAATTTCACTCACCCAGTGTTGACCAGATTAAGATCCAAAATTGTTTACCCATATCACTTTTTCTCCTCTTTCTTCCCAATCTTCTAATTCATATGTTCAAAAGACATTTTATTTGTACATATATGATATAGTCTCTATGTGTGCCTACATGTAGTCACATTCCCTAGTGAATTAACTATTCTTTCTTCATTGATTCTTATTTTCATTGTAATGTTAAATAATGGTACTTTAATTTTACTTCTTCAGATAAGCTGTGTGCTTGAGAAAACCATAAAACAATGAAACCTCATGAATATTTATATCAGTGACTACACAGCATTATAGTCATAATCTCTGGAACTAGTTCTCACAAGTTCAGAATTAATTATCAAGTTCAGTTTTAATTGCATTCTTCTAAATTACAACCCCTCCCCCCACCAAAAAAAAAAAAAGACATAATGAATTATCTGGTAAGTACTTTACTGGGACTAATGCATCTAGGAGAGCTTCCTAAAATCCCATTCTTAATGTCTAATAACCAAATGAAGGCATATGATCCCAAACCAGTGTTCTAATCCTTGGTATCCAATGTATTAGACATTTGTGGCTGCTTGTAGGGGTTTAATATATTTCATTTTCCCTCAAATGAAATTTGCTATTTTCACTTAGTAAGAATTTAATTGAGTTTGGGGAACTTTTTATTAAAAATTAAACCCTAAACACTCATTGTTTTGCTTTCTTATCCTTATGAGCCTGAAATAGCATACAGAGAGGAGTATTTGATGGGGCAACCTCTGGAGAACAGTTGTCCCTTTATTAAAAAAAAAAATTAAAAGACATGCTTAGCACTAAGACATAAAAATGTGAATAAGTAAGAGTATTGATATATTTCATTTTGAAGTAAATGAGCTCCACCCAAAAAATTTCTCATCAGAATGCTGAATTTTAAGAAAAATAGGAAAGAATAACCATGACATTGTTAGAATAAAGTGTAGAAAATTACTCAAAATAATATAAAATTTTAAATGTAAAGGCTTATGAAAACTTTAATGAACAGAACTTTGAGAGATATGTCTATTTCTTTAGGTAATATATGTTCTATTGTGTCTGAAAACATTTTTGCTTGTATGTTTAAATGAAATATCCGAAGACCAGTATTGCATTTGTGTGTATTGGAAGGACAGAGGTGAAGTTGAATAGGTGATAATTTGACAGCATTTATTCTCAGAACTTTCCCTCAGATTCAGGAAAAAAAGGAAGATGAGAAATATAATCAGTTGGAAACCTAAGTTCCTAGGTAGTTATCACTGCAGCAACCAAGCAACATTGATTTACCCAGTAGAGTTGCTTTATTTAACCAACGGTTGAGTCAAGTTTTCCTGAAGATTTGGTCTTGACCAGTGCAAGATTTGAACCCAGGAATGTCTGGAAAAAGATGGGCAAATAGAAACTTTCATAACATTAGTGGCAGAAATGGGTTAGCACAAAGAAAGAATGTAATTATCTGGCCCCCCTCAAAAAATGGCGACAAAGAGCACAAGTAGTTACTTTGGGGTCAATATCAAGGAATGGATATAGAGACTAGAATAATAGGAACCTCTAGAAGGGCTTGATTAAAAAAAAAATCAGCTTCTGCTTTAAGCAGAGGCTCAGTAACCATATTCTGAAAATGTTTGAAAGTATTTATGAACACATGAAAACACAAATAGATTCATATATTCATACAAAAGAAATGCCACAGTCTTGATGGCCAAATCTAGGAACTAAGACTTTTTCCAGAAATGAAGAATTTTGGTTAAAAGTACAACTAGTTCACTGGTATCTTTCCAGGGCCTAGTATAATGCTTGAGACATAGAAGGCACTGAATATATATTTGGTGAATGAATGAAGAAATGAAACGTCGAGAGTTGTTCCAAATCAGAAGATAGAAATACATTTGTCTAGAAATCAGACAGAAGATAAATGTTATCATCCAAGTGTATTTAATTTCATCTGTCTTTTATTACAGATTTGTTCCTAAAATGTTCATTATGTTTCTAAATCTTAAGAAGAATTTAATGAAGCCCCTGACAGTGACACATGCCATCCCTTGGCTTAATGAGCTTCCCCCAAGGCTTCCTTATGGGGCGGTCTGCCCATCCTGTATCAGCCCAAGAATTCACGTGGGTGGTTGTACCAACAGGGCAGACTCTTCCCTTTATGTAGCAACAATTTTTAGTCACAGATTAGATTTTTTAAGAAAATCTGCTTCCTGCTCTCTGACCAACAAATGGTGACACTAGCCTATTTGATCAATGTAACTCCATTTGAAATCAGTTTAAGCAGAGCAAGCTACAAAAATGGCAGAGAATCAGATTAACATTTTTTTAACTCTTTTTCTAAAGGGAGAAAATATCCCAATTGCATGATTTTCATCATCTGCTGCTTGAATTCTGTTCCTTCCCAAATCAGGCACAAAGAGCAGCATCTGAGCTATATGATCTGTCTCTTTTAAAATAAAGTTTTAGAGCATACCACTGGTTTTTGACACATTTATTCCATAATATATTAGACACAGTGGAGCTTCAGTCATTATTAAACATCTTACAAATGTCCAATTAGGAATACACCACATATAACATACGACACAGCTTGTGTTTTTATCATACTGCATTAGAATCATTACTAAAGGAACAGGGAGATGTGGCATGCTGTTTTTATAGTACACTGACAATGTGGCAGCAAGGATCATTGCAATAAAAATGGCCTAAATGTATATATGCATTGTCTTCTATGGACCTTAATGCAAACAACTTAAATTTAAAACACATTTTTCCAATGAGTTCCTTTTCCATTACCTATTATCTTCATTCAGAGTCTGATATGACCCACACGTGGAAACCATTCCATGGGAAAACTGCCATACCTATCTTGGAATAATCAAAAGAGCACTGCCCACAATTGTAGAACAATTCTGTACCTCTCAGAAATGATAGAGATGGAAATTTAAAAGCACACGACATTTAAATGCAGAATTAGAATTAAAAAGGGGTACAAAAGAATTCAAAATATAATCTTAAAAATAGATGAGTGCAAAAGATAAGGAGCAAGAAAATAAAGCTAATGGCTTCCCAGACGGCGATTTGTTTTGTTTTACTCAATTTTAAGTGAAAATTCTTAACATATTTGAAAATCCTTAAGTATGTTTTTTTGTCCTCCAAAAATGTTGGCAGCCTATTTAATCTGAAAATAAGTACCCTTTTTATTTATTTGTATAAGTTTACATATAGTAAATAGTATTGACTTCTTTATGTACAGTTCTATGAGTTTTAACATGTGCACAGATTCTTGTAACTACTACCACAAGCAGGATACAGAACCGTTCCAATACCCTGCAGAAGTCCCTCTTGCTGACTTTTTGTAGTCATCCCCCATCCCTTCATACCCCGAACAAAATGATACAGCTACTCTGGAAACAGTCTGGCAGTTTCTCACATTTTAATTCAACCTATAAATTATTACCATATTTACAGAATTCTCTTGGATGAAAATGTGACTTTAACATATTGGATATTGATTTACCATAGAGTACACCACAGAAAGAGCCCCAAAAGTCAAAAAGTTAACATTTTTCATGCTGATGAAAACTGGAGTCTATAAAGAAAACCATCCCGCAGGTTATTCACTGTCGCCACATACCTATGAGAAAGTGAATGATGAAAAAACTGGAGCTCAGAAGTCCGTGAAATCATCTTCTTTATGTATTCTCTTATAGGGGCTATCTCTCATGACCTGGTGTCTTTAGCCTGAGTTCAATCCACATGTCACCTTATGTGGATATATGATTCCCCCAGCTCTGTGTAATGCTCTTTCCCAATGTATGCCAGAGCAATCATTCAGGATGAGTAAACTGGGCATTGATTTGGGAATAATAAACTCCCTGCCCCATGCACACTCTGTAGCTGTCCTCTTGGCTCCAGCCACCAATCCAAACTCTTGTATCCTCACTTTTACTTTTTTCTACATTCTCTTCTATTTCTTTAGTCTCATTGGAGCTTACTGTTCTGTGTACACTCCTCATACAGAGTTGAAAGCTAATTTCTTGCAGTATAAGAACCACACATGGTCTGTTTCCCTTGCAACTGAAAATGAAGTTTCCACAGGCTGGTGCATCTAACTTTGGTTACATCCACCAAGTTAGAAGAGAATAGAGAAAAACATCTTTAATGAGTGATGAGTATAAAGAAAGCTTCTTCCATGAGATGAAAAGTTGGACCGCATGACCTCTGTGGTATTTTCCACATCTTAATGACCATTCCTGGAATCCGTGTAATCCATGCGAGGATATGTAAATTTACTGACTGAATTATGCTGTGCCACCTTCCCACATCACTTGGCCTGTGTAGACTGAATCCTGGTGAGTTTAACAAGCATTTAGCTGCTTGTTAAAATCAAGCTTCTGGAACTTCAATTAACAATTGACTTGTCACTAGTTTTATTTTATTTGAGACTGACTTTTCATTTGAGGGCAAATCATGCTCATCATTTGGCAAAACCTCAGTGTGGTTATCTGACAGCAGCCTATGAAGTGGCACAATTTTCTGTCACGTCACAGTGACATGGCATTCACTTCCATGTGGCTTTGCACACTTAGACCTTAGTATTTCTACTTCCCACTGGCTTCTTCCCACTTAATATAAAGCATATAGTAATTCAGGGAAGTATAAATTGAGGAAAAAATGCAGAACTTTTGGTTAAATATGTAAATGTAAAGTTAAGAGTGAGGTGAGTACATGACGGTAACAGAGAAAAGGATTATGATACGGCCTGACTACAAGAAAAATCACATCACATAGGGGCCCATAGACAAGTTGCCATTCAGAGACCTGTGACAACACACACTCATACACACACACACACACACACACACACACACACACGTGTAAATATACGTTGTACTAAATGAAGATTTGATTAAAGCATTACCTATAAAATCAAGAAAAATAAATATGTCTGCTAGAAACACCTCTAGCTGATACTATCCTAGAAGGCCTAACTAGTACAAAAATAAAAGAAAAAATGTACAAAGTTTTCAAAGGAGCAAACACACCTAAAATTGTTTGAACAGAATATAACTGAATACATAGAAAACTAAGAAAAGTCTTCAATAAATTATTGAGTTCATAAGAAAGTTTATAAGCATTGCTAGAATCAGAAGTAATGCTCTATGGTTAGTTGCACTTGTACATGACAGCAGTGAGCACCTAGAAAAAATATAATTAAAATGTCATTTGTTGAATGTGTTATTTAATAAATAAGTTATAAATAAAGTTTAACAGACTATATGCAAGATCCTCACAGAGTCTTTTTAGCCTTATGGAAAAACATCAGAAAGAAACTAAATAGGAAGACATTTTTTCCCATGAATGGAATGTGAATTTGCATTCTAAAACTGAGAAACTGGATTAAGATTGTTGTCACTCTTGCCTGAAAAACTTATTTCTAAAATCTACCAATTTAGCAATAATACATTCAGTCCAAAGAGAAGGAATACATACTCAGACAAAAACATGCAAGTGACTGATAATTCTCCAATGTTTTTTTTAAAAAATGAAATAAACGGAGAGATATTTCATATTCATAGATTGGAAGATTTAATATTTCAAATAGTTCACCCACATTGATGTATAAATGTATAGAGTTAATGTAATCACAATCAAAGTCCCAATAGAATCTTGCATGGAGTTTTATATGCTTGTTCTGAAGTTTACATGAAAAAACAATGATAAAGAATAGCTAAATCATGCTGGAAGAATAGAAGGTAGAAAAATGTGCTTTTCTAAATATCAAGATAGAGATAGGGTAATTAAGATTGTGAGACAGTAACAGAGATAGACAAATATTTCAATAAAAATTTGAGAAAAGTGGAAATTCAAAATAGTTCAAAAGAGGAAATAGCCAATAAATTATAAATTATCCCTGGGGCTCCTGGGTGGCTCAGTCATTAAGTGTCTGCCTTCGGCTCAGGTCATGATCCCAGGGTCCTGGGATTGAGCCCCACATTGGGCTCCCTGCTCGGCAGGAAGCCTGCTTCTCCCTCTCCCATTCCCCCTGCTTGTGTTCCCTCTCTTGCTGTGTCTCTCTGTCAAATAAATAAATAAAATCTTAAAAAAAATTATAAATTATCCCTGTAGGAAATAATGAAATTTCCCAACACCAATTCCAAAAATCCATTTTCTGTAGAGTTCTAATAATGAAATAGAATACAACATAAGAGAATGCCTTTCAGATCATAGAATAGGAAATGATTTCTCATGAAAGACACAAAAGTATTAACCAAAAGGGAAAATATTAATATATTCAATTATAAGTAAGAATTTCCATTAACCAAAATGTATCTTAAAGACAATGAAAAAACAATTCAAGTGTTGGAAGAATTAATTTATAATGCATGTAAAGTACAAAAAGTTTAGGATCTAGAACAAATGAAGTAGTTATAAACAAAAAACAAATCATAAAACTGGAAAGAAAGAAGCTCTATATAAAAGAGTAAAACAGTGGGGTACCTGGGTGGCTCAGTTGGTTAAGCATCAGACTCTTGGTTTCCACTCAGGTCATTATCTCAGGGTCCTGAGATTCAGCCCCACATTGGGCTCTGTGCTCAATAGTCTGCTCCTCTTCTTCTTCTCCCTCTGCCCCTCCCCGACTCACTCACATATGCACCCACTCTCTCTCTCAAATAAATAAATCTTTAAAAGAGAAAAACACTAAATATATAAAGTTAATCAATCTTACTAGTTACTAGTGAAATTCAAATTAATACCATGAGATACCATTTCATACCTATCATGTTGGCAAAAAATTTAAAAGTCTGAAAATATCAAGCATTTGTAAGTATATGTCACAACTGATGCAAAATGTTCAGCTTAGAACTGCAGAGACTTTGGGACACCCCATCTACTGCTGTTGGTTTTATACATTCCTAAAATCACTCTATAAAATTACCAGAAATAGCTAGTTCGTTTAAGAAGACTTGACCCTACAGGCTTGCAATTCTACTTCTTAGATATATTATTTAAAAACTTATTGCCTTAAAAGACATCCTAATGAAATTCTTAGCAGCAATTCTTCTTTTTAATTCACTTTTTTTTTATTAACATATAATGTATTATTTGTTTCAGGGGTACAGGTTTGTGATTCATCAGTCTTACACAATTCACAGCACTCACCATAGCACGTACCCACCCCAGTGTCCATCACTCAGCCACCCCATCCCTCCCAACTCCCACCACTCCAGCAACCCTCAGTTTGGTTCCTGAGATTTAAGACTCTCTTATGGTTTGTCTCCCTCTCTGGTTTCTTCTTGTTTCATTTTTCCCTCCCTTCCTCTATGATCCTCTGTCTTGTTTATCAAATTCCTCATATGAGTGAGATTACATGATATTTGTCTTTCTCTGATTGACTTATTTCACTGAGCATACCTTCTAATTCCATCCACATCATTGCAAATGGCAAGATTTCATTTTTTGATGGCTGCATAATATTCCACATCTTCTTTATCCATTCATCTGTTAATGGACATCTAGGCTCTTTCCGTAGTTTGGCTACTATGGGCATTCTTAGCAGCAATTCTAATAACAGCAAAATTTTGGAAAATTTAAAACTGTATCAATAGAAAAATTTGATATTTCCATACAACACTATACCATATACTGCACACATACTAGAGTGTAGCACTGACGAAGGGTGGGCTATAGCTACAGACATCACCATAGATAAATCTCATGATATTATATTGAATTGAAAAAGAAAATGGGAATTCACTACATAATACATAAATATTGTCCATTACGCATGTTTTAAATAAGACTGACTGACAGATGTGTGCATGTGCCTGTGAGTGAATGTGTGTATGTACACATACTTTGAAACAAGTTTTATAGATAGATTACAGGGATTTGGGAGGGATTCTCCTCTGACATTGTTGTAGTTCGATACCTCACCGTCTATGTCACACACACACACACACACACACACACACACACACACACACACACAGCTATTAATATGGTTAAGGTAAAAGTGTATTATTTATTTATAAAAATCTCTTCTTAGGAAATATATTGCAATATAAGTACTTTGTACTTTAATATGAAATTTATTTTTTGCTATCTTTGTGGTATTTATATTTTAAATCTTATTTCTAAATGCTTAGTGCTTCACAATTTATACTCACATTTCACAGTTGATCATTACATTTTTCCCTCGAAGTACTGGCATTATAGAATATAGGAAACTGAGGATCATAAATATGAAGTGACAGTAAGAGCACACAGCTATTATGTGGGATAACAGGAAAACCTCAAAGATCACTGAATGATACATTTCCAAACTCTTAAACACCAGCACTATCTTTTCCATCATATCTATCTATCTAATCATTATCATTCATTTTCTGTCCATAAGTAAGCTGTAAGGACACCTGAACTTTCAAAGCATGCACAAGCCAGAGCCATTTTATTGTCCTCTTTCAACCTTACAATGACCCTAGATACTACTATTTTCAGTTATCATGATTCCCATTTTCCTGGAAAATTGAGACTGCCTCCATGGTCCTTGTCCTGCACAGGCATAAGCAGTGAGTTCAACACATTCATGGCAACAGCCTTTCTCCTAGACCTTCCCACAAGGTCAGAGACATACATACCATCCTGATCCTGAATGGCCAGAAGGATGTCACTCAGCTCTCTTTGCATCTTATGTGGCTTCACACAAGAGAGACCCCAATACTGTATGTTTTAGGACATCATTTACTGGCCTTTCCTGATAGCTTTCCTTACAGTGTATAAATCTCCAACATGTAGCTTAAATTTTCCTGTTTTGTACCTTTATATAAATGAAATCATATCTTATGGGCTCTGTTTGGCTTGCTTGTTTTACACAATGAATGTTTGTAAGATTAAAAAAAAAAGAAACCTTTACCTTTACCTCTGTTTACCATTGTCACTCTGCTACTGATTCCTCCATAAAGGTGAAACTATGGGCACCAGTACCTCTGTCCTTTCATCACTACTCCTGTGACCCCCAGACCTCCCCAAAAGGAGACTCTTAGTGGTTCCTGGAAATAGCCAAAGGATATATTTTCTCCAGTCTGGATGACATGCCCATAGGTGTAATGAGAGGTGTAACCTGAATAAGAGAAGGAGGACTAGAGCATTATCATCTATACCTGGTCATACACTTCACACTTTACCCTTCCATTTCAAATGAGGCAACTTAAAACTAGTGCCATTCAGTGAAATGTCACATAGTGAGTAGCAAAATGATGACTAAGTTCCTATTCTCCTCAATGTCATGTCAATATTTCTTTTTTTTTTTTAAGATTTTATTTATTTATTTGAGAGAGAGAGAGCAAGAAACCTTGAGCGGGGGGAGGGGTTGTGGGAGACAGAGAAACAGACTCCCCACTGAGCAGGGAGCCCGATGTGGGGCTTGATCCCAGGAACCTGAAATCATAACCTGAGCTGAAGGCAGACATTTAACTGACTGAGCCACCCAGCACCCCAATATTTCTTAATACTAATATCTTACTAAAAGTTTTAGAAAGGCCCCTTATTCACAGAGTTTGTTGGATCCCATTGTTTTTGAAATAATAGCCAACTCTTGGGGCAGCATGGAAGATTGCTTCAAGGACCATCATAAGTGATTGGTTAGGAGATTCCTTTTGAGCTGGGAGGATGGAAATCAACCTAAATAATATACTGTCTCTCTAGACTCAAGCACAGTAGAATTTGTTCTCATGAGTGTTTTTTATTTGCAAATGTTGTACAAGGCAACACTCTCTCCAGCAGACAGACAGATTAACTCCCAGTGGTAGCTATAATTTTCTTAACGATAAAACCCTTTGGGGGCTAATTTATACATCATCTGTTTTTGGCACTGGAATCATCTCTAAATATTTCAAAGGCCATGCTCATACTAACACAACACCTGAAGCAATATTTTGCATATATATCTGGTATTCAGTAAAATGATCATTATACTGAATTAAATGCAAGTCCTAGCCATATGCATTGGGAAAGCAAGCAACAAATATTTATTAACCACTGTTTGAATGTTCAGGCTAATTTTAGAGACCTTTGTAAAAACTGAAGAAGAAAACATTATAACCCTTCCAAGTTAGTTTGAAAAAAAAAAGACTAATTTATGAAGAATTTTTCTAAGTTGAGTTCTGGAGTGCTTGGCATAGATGATGTGCACTGCAGGGACATGGCTAAGAAGAGTGTGAATAAGAGATAACTGCAATGAGAAAGTAGGCTCTGAAGGGGACCTTGAATGAACAATTCAATAGACGGAAGCTGAACGGGCAGGGGCATCATGAGCAATTGTGCTAAGGTAAGGTGACCCTAAATTATCTTGATCTGTTTCTGCTACCTTTGTTGAACATCTCCCATATGTAAGGTGCTGAAAAATAAAAGAATAAGGACAATTTCACTCTTTAAGAATCTCTTTCCTTAATAAGGAAATCGCAAAAGAAATAATTATTCAATGTTTTAAAATACAAGGTAGGAATAGTGGTATTACTGGCTGTAATTCACAATCACTGAAGACATATTCATAAAATTAGGTACCTGGGGCTCACCCAGGAGTTTCTAATTCAGTGTCATTGGGATTGATCCAGAGTCTAGTTAGAAGGAAGCCTGGCTATAGAAATATCCAGCTATAGTAGGAAGCTAACCTATACTGAAAGGAAGGCAGTAAAATGAATGGCAAGAGGAAGGCAAATATGAAAAGCATGAAGGAAAAATGGACAGACTGTATGTCTGACAGAAACCAAAAAAAAAAAAAGAAAGAAAGAAAAGAAAAAGCCAATTTCATTAATTGAAATCCTAAGATATAGGATAGCAATGAGGCAGTTGTTAGGCAGTTAAGAGGTGGAGCTGATCTCAGAAGGGGGTGGGGCAATGAGAGATGTTCTCTGACATGTTAGAGTTTGAGGAAACCAGGCTTCCAGGGTAATCACATGACTCCACTCCTCAATATCTTTGTAGACACAGAATTAGAAAAGAAGAGGGAAAGATTCAGTATGAAACCCAAGAGGAAGAGAATGAGCAAAGAAATTCGAAAATTCTTGCTAAAGTTGGATGGAGACTCTGAAATAAGTTTAGTCCAAGCAGGAATCAATAAAGGCAATCATGTACAATCAACACTTATGTGGATTTAAGTCATGTGATTGAAGAGCTCAAAATAGAGTTGAATTAGACCAGATGGCAGCTTTCAGAGCAACAGTCTAGGTGCAAGAATGCTTTACTTTAAGGAGATCTCACTGAGGTGTTACTGACAGAGCATTATACAGCAAGTGAGGCAGGATTCAGAGTAAATCACAGCTGAAGGCAGAAGTGGGTGTAATATAAGCATGGCTTTACGGAGACGTCTAAGTGCTTCTACTTATGTATATGCCTCATTGAAAAGACAAAAAAAAAATGCTTGAAGGTTTTCTGTCAGACTGTGCTCCTCTTTTTCCCATTCATAGGCAATTTACTTTTGAGCTGAATCTTGAAAAGAACATCTTGACATCTAGAAAAGGGGTTAACCTTTTAGGAAGATTTTCAATATTTATACCTGAGAACACTTGATAAGTTTTCCCCTTGCAGGATAAATCCTGTGTACGCACCTAGAAGCCTTTTACAACACTGTCCTGACTTGCATCTGTGTGTTGCCTTGTAGATTTGCTTCTTTTCACCCTCCCTTCTTTTGTTCGGGGAATTTCACATGGCTTTGCCCCCATTCCACAGGCAGAAGACCCAAATTAAGAGGTTTTGATTGAAATTTCATTGAATAGATAGTTTGGGAAGAATTGACATCTCAGTGTTGAGTCCTCTGACCCAAGAAAAGAGTGTAACTTTTTCCATTTAGGTGGGTCTTTTTAAGTTTCCCTCAGAAATATCTTGTAGTTCTCAATGTTTAGGTTCTGGAAATTTTCTGTCGCATTTATCATTATTTTATATATAATGCTTTTGGAAATGGTACTTTTTATTTAATTTCTGATTGTGCATTGCTAGTATACAGAAATATGTTTGATTTTTGTAGTTATCTTGCGTACCACAAATTTCCTAAACTCACCTCTTACTGGCTTTTTGTAGATTCCACAAAATTTTCTAAATAAGTGATCATGACATCTGCAAATCAAAGTTTTCTTCTTTTTCAATTTGGATTTCAATTGCCAATTGTGCTGGCTAAAATCTTAAGTATTACATTGAATAAAAATGGTAAAAGTGGACATCCTTGCCTTGTTGCTTTTCTTAAGTGAAATGCAATCAGTCTTTCATCAAGTATGAAGTTAGCTGCAGAATTTTCATAGATGCATTCTATCAGGTTGAGGAAACTCGCTTAAACTCATTTGGAAGAGTTTGTGTAGAATTTGTTTTACTGCTTAGTTAAAGAGTTTGGTATAATTCACACTAAAGCCACCTGAGCCTGAATATATTCATATAATATATTTCTTCTTTAGCAACATTTTGTGGTTCATGTCTTATAGGGAATTTGTCCATTTCTTCTAAATTGTAGAATTTATTGACATAAAATTTCTAGTATTCCTTCTCTCATTTCTGATATTAATAATTTGCTTTTTCTTTTTTAAATTATTAATATGACTAAATATGTCATTTTTAATCTTTTATAAGAACGAGCTTTTGATTACATTTTTTCCTTTTTGTTCTGTTTTCCATTTCATTGATTTTAGCTCTGATATTTATTATTTTTATTATTATCCCTTATTATCTTTTTTGGCTTTAATTTACTATCCTGTTTCAATTTTCTTCTGATGGAAGCTGAGGTCATTGATTTAAGAACTTATTTATTTTTTAATAAATGCATTTAGTGACATATTTTCCTCTAGGTACTGCCATAGCTGCATTTAAAAAATTAATGTTTTCACTCAGTTTAAAATATTTTATAATCTTAGAATGCTTATTTTCTAAATATTTTCATATTTTCCAGACATTTCTTTCATTAACTTCAAATTTAATTCCATTTTTCTCATACAACATAATTTGTATGATTTGTGTCCTTTTGAATTCACTCAATCTTTAAATTTATTGAAAATTTTTTTGTGCTCCAAACATGATTTCTTTTGATAAATGTTCTGTGTGTGCTTGAAAAGGATGTCTATTCTCTTTTTGTTAGATGTATGTTCCATAAATATCAATTATATTGAAGCAATTGATAATACTGTTCAGATCTTCCATATTAACATTAGTTTTCTATTGTTCATTCAGTTATTGAGAGATGGGTGCTGAAATTTTTATGATAATTGTGAATTTGCTAATTTGTTTATATCCTTGCAATTCTGTTTTTGTTACACATATTTTGAGGCTCTTTCACTAGGCTCATAAATGTTTATGATTATTCTGTTCTCTTGTTGAACTGACCGTTTTATTATTGTGAAATGAACCTCTTTGTTCTTGGATATATTTTTACCCTGAAATCAAGTCTATACTATTATGATAGTAGCTTTCATGTTTAAAGAATTCACATTAGGGGTGCCTGGGTGGCTCAGATGGTTAAGCATCTGCCTTTGGCTCAGGTCATGAGCTCCAGGTCCTGGGATGGAGCCCTATGTCAGGCTCCCAGCTCAGCGGGGAGTCTGCTTCTCCCTCTGCCTCTGCCTCTCCTCCTGCTTGTGCTCTTTCTGTCTCTCTCCCTTTAAAAAAAAAAAGAATAAGTAAAATCTTAAAAATAAATAAATAAATAAATAATTCACATTAGCATGAGATATATCCTTTCCCATCTTTTTACTTGTAAATCTCTTTGTGTTTTTTATTAAAATAGGTTCCTTGCAGGGCACCTGGGTGGCTCAGTGGGTTAAGCATCTGCCTTCCTCTCAGGCCATGATCCCAAGGTCCTGGGATTTACCCCCAAGTGGGGCTCCCTGCTCAACGCGGAGTCCGCTTCTCCCTCTCCCTGTGCCCCTCCCCACTGCTCATGCTCTCTCTCGCGTGAGCTTTCTCTCAAATAAATAAATAAAACTTAAAAAAAATAAAATAAATAGATTCCTTGCAAACACCATGTAGTTGGGTTTTGTTTTTAATCCCATGTGGTCAACTATGTTTTCATTAAGGTGTTTAGACCATTTATATTTAACCTTATTATTATGATGTAGTTAAGCTCAAAGCTATAATCTTGTTATTGGTTTTCTGTTTGCCTTATCTGTCTTGTGTTCAGTATTTCTCCTTTTAATGCATCATTTTGAATTGCATAAGTATTATTTATGATTCCATCTTACCTCTTTTCTTTGTTTATTAGGTAAAACTTTTGGGTGTGTTCTTTTAATATTTGCTTTTGGGGCTATAGATCACAATTTTAACTTATTAAATTTACCTTCAGGGGATAATTATACCAATTCACATACAGTGTCCAAACCTTACAGTAATATACTTCTAGTTCTTCTTTATTAGCCTTTATTGTAGTGCTGTTACATCTTTTATATTTGCGTAAGTTATAAACCCACAATACATTGTTATTATGTTTGCTTTAAATAGCCAATTATCTTTTCAGGGGTTTTAAACAACAAAAAGAAAATAGTGTAAAAATAAACTAAAAAGTGTAAATATATGGGTAATATAAATAAATAATGGCCAAATCAAAAATAATTATATTGCTATACAGAATAAAATTTGTTACTTTTAACCATAGTACTTAGATCATATATGTGTTGAGAGTACAATGATATGAGATACAGTATGCTAAAGCTCTTGTACTTTTTAAGAAAGAAGATGCTAATATTTGTAAGTTTTAGACTCTGACCTAAAGAACTTCAAAATTTTCCATCAGAGATATATAAAGAATATAATTATAGCACATAATTTCCAAAAATTTGGAGCAAAATAATCAATCTTGAAAAATACATACTAACAATGAGAGGGGATAATATAGAAATTATAAGATAAACAGGAAACAAAAGTAAATATATATATATTATTTCAATTCAAACTGTAAAACATTTAGTCTATTTGTGTTTATTCAAATGAAATGAAAATCTATTTATATGTAAAACAGGCACTCACAAATTATAAGGAGAAAGAGAAAGTTCAAGGAAGAAAATACAGTGTGTCAGTTATAGTATCAGACAGGATCTGTGTACATGTAAAGAGGTAAAAGGATTCATACATAATGGAAATACCATCAATTCACAAGGGAAGGAAAACATTCTAAACATTTATGCATGTAGAAACTAAGAGTAAAAACACTAGTAGAAGAAAGTCTTCCCTAATGATAGGAAAATTTAACACAATATTCTCAGTAATTAATAGATCAATCAAAAAGTATATAGAGTATTTGAACTATACTTTGGCAAGATTGATCTAATGGGTATATAGAGATCAGCACATCCAGCAACCACAGAAAACACATACTTCTCAAGTATGTATGGAACATTTATAAACATTAACCACATACTTGGCTGTGAAGCAAGTTTCAACAAATTTAGAAAGATGGATATAATAAAAATTGCATTCATTGCCAAATGTAATTTACTTGAAATCAATAACAAAAAAAACAGAAAAAATGACATACATTTAGAAATTAAGAAACATACTTAAATAATCCAGAGGTTAAAAAAAAAAAGAATAATAATAGAGACTGGAGAATGTTTATAGCTTATTCATATCCCAAAATTGTGGGATACAATTATTAATACAAATTAGTGCTTATATGGAAATGTACAGCCTTAAATGCTTATGTTGAAAGGAAGAAAGGCTAAAATGGTAAGACAAGCATGCATGTTAAAAGGAAAATCTCTAGGGGTGCCTGGGTGGCTCAGTCGTTAAGCGTCTGCCTTCCGCTCCGGTCGTGATCTCAGGGTCCTGGGATCGAGCCCCACATCGGGCTCCCTGCTTGGCAGGAAGCCTGCTTCTCCCTCTCCCACTCCCCCTGCTTGTGTTCCCGCTCTGGCTGTGTGTCTCTCTGTGTCAAATAAATAAAATCTTTTTTTAAAAAAAAAGGAAAATGTCTAATAAAATTTTTAAAAATCAGACATATTGACAAAACTAAAAAATAAAAAAGGAAAATCTCTAAAGAGATTAGAAAGATGTAATTTTAAAAAACAAACAAGTTAAATGGAAAACAATGCTTCAGTAGGGAGGGCCCAAAAAGCTATATACCTGTGTGTGTGTTAATGTGTGTGTGTGTGTGTGTGTGTGTGTGTGTGTGTGTATGTTTTAAAAGACAACAAAATAGACATGTCTGATGGCACTGATCAAAAAAAAGACCAAACAGTAATAATACTATTGTAAGTAATAAATATAATAAATAATATTCCATCTTTTAAATGACTGTTAAGATTAAAAAGTGAATAAAAGAATATAATGAAATTTTTATGTTTATAAACTTGAAGATGGACCAGTTTTCAGAAAAATAAAACATCAAAACAGATTCAAAAAAAAAACAACTATCCTATAACCATTGAAAATAATCAGCAGATAAAAATCTTCCTATAAAGAAAGATCAGACTAAGATGATTTACTAACAAAAAACTATTTCAGAGTAGGGAGAAACAGGGAAAGAACACAAATTTATGTTTTTATCTTGAAAAAATTTTAGATTTACAGAAGATTTGTAAAGATAGTCCAGAAATTCTCATATGTTCTCTACCCAGATCCCACAAATGTTAATATCTTATCTAACCAGAGTATAGTTATTAAATCTAAGAAATTAACATTTGTAAAGTTGTATTAACGAAATCACATTATTCACATTTCACCAGTTTATACACTAATATCCTTTTTTCTATTTTACAATACAATATAGGATACCACATTGTGTGTAGTGATCGTGTCACTTTAATAACCTCTTGTTTGACAATTTCTTAGTTTTTCCTTGGTTTTCATGACCTTCACACTTTTGGAATATCTCTCACTTTTAGTTTGTCTGATGTTTCTCATAGGTCATGGATATTAAGGAAGAATACAATGGAGGTGAAATGCCCTCCCATCACATCAAACGGACATGATAATCACTCATGGTGTTAAACTTGATCACTTGGCTAAGGTGATGTCTGCCACTGTGAAATTCTCCACTGTAAAGTTAGAATTTTTCTCCTTCCAAACACCATTCATTTAAAATGGGTCACTTAGTCCAGCCAACACAAAGCAGAGGAAAATTAAATTCCATTTCCTAGAGGGAGGAGTATCAAATAATCTGTGGACATGTTAAAACCACCCCATAACATAATAAATATGATTGGGGAGATATTTTGAAGGTACACGATTCTCCTGTTCTTCCTTAAAATTTCACCCATTAATTTTACCAATGGATTTTCCCTGAAGCAGTTGTTACTGTGGTACTCAAGTGGTGATGTTTTATTTCCCTTGCTCCTGTAAGGAATTCTCTAAGAATGATTTGTCCAGGGACACCTGGGTGTCTCAGTCGGTTATGCTTAACCTTCAGCTCAGGTCATGATCTCAGGGTCCTGGGATCGAGTCCCACATCGGGCTCCTTGCTCAGTGGGGAGTCTGCTTCTCCCTCTCCCTCTGCCTGCCGCTCCCCCTGCTTGTGCTCGCTCTGTCTCTCTCTGACAAATAAATAAATAAAATCTTAAAAAAAAAAAGACTTGTCCCTTCTACTCCCTACGTGTAGGCATCCAGTAATGTATTTATATATGAACATATTATATACATTATTATATATTTGGTATTATTTACTCATACTTTATTTATTTATTTATTTATTTATTCAAGATTTTATTTATTTGTCAGAGAAAGAGAGCACAAGCGGGGGGCGGGGAGTGGCAGGTAGAGGGAGAAGCAGGCTCCCCTCTGAGCAAGAAGCCTGATGTGGGGCTCGATCTCAGGACCCTGAGATCATGACCTGAGCTGAAGGCAGACGCTTAACCGACTGAGCTCCCCAGGTGTCCCTACTCATACTTTATTTAATTCGTACTTCAGGTTATATACAATGGTATTGTTACTGTTGTTCAGAGGGTTACTTGTCTGGCCTTCAGCAGCTCATTCATGTTAGCTCCTGTATCCTTTTGATATGCCTCCATCTTTTTTTCCCTCTTACCTTCTTCTCTTCTTTTTTTTTTTATTTTTCTTTTTTTTTTAAATTTTTATTGTTATGTTAATCACCATATATTACATCATTAGTTTTTTGGTGCAGTGTTCCATGATTCATTGTTTGTTCATAACACCCAGTGCTCCACGTAGAACGTGCCCTCCTCAATACCCATCACCAGGCTAACCCATCCCCTACCCCCTCCCCTCTAGAACCCTCAGTTTGTTTTTCAGAGTCCATCATCTCTCATGGTTCGTCTCCCCCTCTGACATACTCCCCTTTTCTTCCTCTCCTGTTATCTTCTTCTTTTTTTTTTCTTAAAATATGTTGCGTTATTTGTTTCAGAAGTACAGATCTGTGATTCAAGAGTCTTGCACAATTCACAGTGCTCACCGTAGCACATACCCTCCCCATTGTCTATCACCCAGCCACCCCATCCCTCCCACCCCCAACCACTCCAGTAACACTCAGTTTGTTTCCTGAGATTAAGAATTCCTCATATCAGTGAGGTCATGTGATACATGTCTTTCTCTGATTGACTTATTTCACTCAGCATAACACCCTCCAGTTCCATCCACGTCATTGCAAATGGCAAGATCTCATTCCTTTTGATGGCTGGCATTACAAAATACTCTGGGCACAACTATATCTTCCATAGTCTAGAGGTAGAATCAGCCATTTCTCCAAGGAATCCTGGATTCCTTTACAGAGAAGGTTATTTGAAAAAGAGTCTAAGTGTACTTGCTGCTGCTGTGTGTAGTGCTTCTTGGGGGTGGTGGTAAATCTATATAGAGAGATAAACGTATTTATATATATGCATATATGTATATATATGTATATACACACTAACCAATGTATAGACACTTATCTATGCTTATTTCAGAATGTATCTGTATATGTAGGTATCCATCTGTATATGTGTATATATGCATACATGTATGTGATGCATACACACACACACACACACACACACACACACACACACACACATACCCCTAATATCTCCCAGCTGATTCGGGATGAGAGCTCATTCTAGTCTTCTTCTTTGCTTATTTGTAGCTTCTTATTCTGGCAGTGAGAAAGTTCGCCCTCATTAGCTACACCTTAGTTATTTGTTCAACCATAGTATCCATGTAAAGTAGTTTAAGAATTGCTAAGTCATTCTCCCATACTCCTGAGAGAAACAAAGTAACCAACTAAAATGCAATGTTTGTAAAGAGTTTTTCTTTTTAGCCTTCTAGTATTTAACAAATCATTGTTTTTCAGTTACTTAGGTCAGGTCTCCACCTACCCCTTTCAATTATGTTATGCTATACATTTATAATATAGCTACATTCATTTGTCACAGTCTACATTTCATCCTAGGATCACTGGATAACCTAGATAATTTTTTTCAATTTTCATGAAGTTCAATCTTTGATATGTACAGTTCTATGGATTTTGACAAATGTTTAGAGTCATATATCTGCCACCACAGTGGTGGATATGTTTTTTTAAAAAACAGTCCATCACCTTAAGATGTCTTATACAAAGTTTGTCTCCCCTCTACCAACCACTGGCAACAACTATTTTCTGGTCCTAAAGTTTTACATTTATCCAGAATGTCATATAAATTGAATCATGAAATATGGATTCTATGCATTTGTCCTATTTCACCTAACAAAACACAGTTAAAATACATCCATATTGTTACATAAATCAATAGTTTGTCCTGTTTAATTGCTGAGTTGTATCCAATTTTATGGATGTAACACATATGTTTAAATCTTAATCTGTTGAAGGACATCTGGATTGTTTCCAGTTTTTGGTAATTGTGAATAAAGTTGTTATACACATTAACATAAAGGGTTTTGCATGAACATAAGCTTTCAGTTCACTTCAGTAAGTATCTAGGAATGTGATTATTGGGTCACATGATAAATGTACATTTAACTACCAAACTGTCACCAGCAATTGAATGAGATTTTTATTGCTCAAGGATTTGGTATATCCGTATTTTTTATATTATTACAATTACTCTGAAGGTTTGTAGTATTATCTCCTTGTGGTTATAAATTGTTTCTTGATGATTAATGATGTTGAGCATCTTTTAATAAATGTGTTTGCCATATGTTTATCTTCTTTGGTGAAATGTCTGGTCAGATCTTTAGCCCATTTTTTTTATTGGATTACTTATATTCTCACTTTTGAGTTTCAACAGTTCTTTATATGTTCTTGATATAAGCACATATATGTGCTTGAAAAGTGTATTCTTTTTTCATTCCCTTAACAATGTCTTTCTAAAGCAACATCTTTATATGTCTTGGTGTCATATAAATAAATTCATCACCAAACCCAAGGTTACATAAATTCTGTTTTCATCTAGAATTATTAGTGTTATACAATTTATATTTATGTCTCTGATCTGTCGGGATTTTTTCGTGTGTTTGTCTAAGTTATGTGTAAGATATGTTCCTTTTTTTTCTGTGAATGTTCAATTGCTAACAACACCATTTATTGAAAGGATTATATTTTATCCGTTAAAATACCTTTGATCATTTGTCAAAGAATGGTCTTTTATGGTTTTCTATTCTATTCCATTGATTTTTGTCTATCCTTTCAACAAAAACAGAATGTCTTAATAATTGTGTTTTGAAATCATGTAATGTGGGTCCTCCAACTTTGTTTTTCTTTTTCTGAATTATTTTTTACTATTATAGGTATTTCTTTGCCTTTCCACTAAATACAAAAAAGAATCTTGATGATATTTTGAACAAATTTAAGAGAACTAACATCTTCACATTATCTTCCAATCAGGGAACATGATAGATCTCTCCATTTATTTAGATCTTCTTGAACTTTTTTAACAGAGTTTTGTAGTTTTCAGCATATCTAGCCTGTATGTACTTTGTTAGATTTATATATAAATACTTCTTTTAGGGAAATGGTACCATACTGCAATTTTTTAAATTTCAAATTCCAAGTATTCATTACTGGCATATAGGAAGATGATTGACTTTTGGTTATTGACCTTGTATTCGGCAAACTTACTAATATCACTTAATTATGCTATGATGTGGTTGCTATTATTGTAACATGTAGATCCTTTAGGATTTTCTATATAGAAAATTACATCATCTATGAATATGAAACTTTTTTCTTTCTTCCCAGTCTTTATGTTTTCTATTTATTTTGATCTTTTATGTCTTATCCTTTGGCTTTGGTCTTTGACTGAAAGCAATCTTTCTTCATTAAGTATGATGTTAGCTGAAGACTTGGTGTAGATTCCCTTTGTAAGGTGCAGAAAGTTCCAATCCATTTCTAATTTGCTATGTTTTAAATCATAAATGGATGCTGAATTTTCTTGAATTTTTTCTGCATCTACTGGAATCATATTTTTTATTACTTAATTTATTTGTGTGACAAACCAAATTAATTGCTTTTCAAAAATTGAATGAACTATGCATTCCTGGGATGAAACTTGCAGAATCATAATATATTATCCATGTTATATTATGATAGATTTTATTTGCAAATATTTTGTTGACAACTTTGTGTCAATGTTTATGATGGACATTGCTCTGTGTTCCTCTTTTTGTAATTTCTTGGTCTAATTTTAAGTGTAGGCTAATAATAACCTGAAAATTTAAGTTGGGAAGTCTTTTCTTCATATTATCTGGAAGACTATGTACCAAATAGGTTTTATTACTCCTTTAAATATCTGGAAGAATTGGGGCATCTGGGTGGCTCAGTCAGTTAAGTGTCTGCCTTCTCGGCTCAGGTCATGATCTCAGGGTCCTGGGATTGAGCCCCTGCATGGGGGAGGGGGGAGGTGCTGCTGCTCCTTCTCCCTCTGCTGCTCACCCTGCTTTTGTTCTCTCGCTCTCTGTCACTCTCAGGTTAAGAAATAAAATATTTAAAAAAATATATCTAGAAGAATTTACTGTTAAAATCATCAGGGCTTCGACTTATCTTTTTTGGAAAGTTTTAACTACGAATTCAATTTCTTTAATAAATACAGAAATACTCAGATTTTCTATTTCTTTTATATTGATAGTTTATGCCACTCAAGGAACTCATGTATTCAAGTGTTCAAAGTCATGGATGTAATGTCACTCATATTTTCTTATTTTAATGTTTGTGGGATCACCTCTTTCATTCCTAATATTGGTAATTTGTGTTTTTTATTTTTTTTCCTAGTTATCAATCTTAAAAAAAATAAATGTTGCTAATCTCTTAAAAATGGTTTTGGTCATTTTGTTTTTCTCTGTTGTTTTTCTCTATTTTATTTATCTTCACTCCAATCATTATT
The DNA here is from genome assembly GCF_037043125.1 of Eumetopias jubatus. Classification (NCBI taxonomy): domain Eukaryota; kingdom Metazoa; phylum Chordata; class Mammalia; order Carnivora; family Otariidae; genus Eumetopias; species Eumetopias jubatus. The sequence goes on from NW_028274822.1 coordinate 35,148,792, forward strand.
ATTTTCTTCCATTTTCTTGGTTTGGATTTGTTTTGCTCTTCTTTAATTTCTTAAGGTAGAAGCTTAGGTTACTGATTTAAGATCTTCAATCTTTTCTAATATAAGGATTTACTGTTATAAATATCCCTTTTGGCACTACTTTAGCTGCGTCCCACAAATTTTGATATGCTGTATTTTTATTTTGATTTGAGTCAAAGTATTTTTTTTAATTCCCTTCAGTCTTTGACCCATAGATTATTTACAGACCTGCTGTTAATTTCCAAACATTTGGATATTATCTAAATTTATTCATTATTTATTTTTATTGGTTTAATTATATTAGGGTATAAGAACATATTTTGAATTATTTCCATTTTTTTCATTTTGTTTGGTTTCTATTCTTCTAAATTTGTTGAGGTTTGTTTTATGGTGCAGAATATGGTCTTTCCTGGTCAGTGTTGTATTTGGGAGTCTAGAATAATGTGTATTTTACTTTTGTGAGTATTCTATAAATGTCAGTTAGATTAATTTGGTATATAGTTTTGTTCTGGTCCTTACTGATTTTCTACCTACTGTTCTATGAATTACCAAGAAAGTTTTAGAGACTCATATGAAAATTGTGGATTTCTTTATGTCTCTTTTCAGATCTATCATTTTTTTTTTCCTCATTTAGTTTGAAGCAAAACTGATTATAGGATTATTATATACCTTTGGAAAATTCACCTCATTCTTATTATAGAATATTAAACTTTATCTCTGATAATATTCCCTGTTCTGAAGTTTACTTTGTGTGAAATCAATAAAAAAATTAGTGTTTTCATAATTTACTTATCTCCATCTTTTAAAGATTTTATTTATTTATTTGAGAGAGAGAATGAGGTAGAGCATGAGGGGGGGAGGGTCAAAGGGAGAAGCAGACTCCCCTCTGAGCAGGGAGCCTGATGTGGGACTCAATCCCGGGACTGCAGGATCATGACCTGAGCCGAAGGCAGTCGCTTAACCAACTGAGCCACCCAGGCGCCCTATTTCCATCTTTTAAATTGTAAATGTCTTTATATTTAAAGTCGACATCTTGTGGACAGAATATTGTTGAATCTTTCTTTTTTATCTAGTCTGAAATTCTGTTTTGTGACAAGTGTGTTTAAAATATATATAAGGTGTTATTGATAGGGTTGAATTAACATTTGCCATTTTTGCTGCTTTCTGCTTTTGTTTTTCTTAATAGTTATTATGTTTCCTCTGGGTTTAATTAAAATTCTTTAAACAATTACTCCATTTTATCTCCTCTATTGGTATATTATTTGTATACCTTATTTTAAAGATTTTACTGGTCATAATAGGATTTAAAATATACATTTTAAAATTATCTGAGTCTACTTTCAATCAATAATAAGCAGCTTCACATGTTATATAAAAAAATTTGTAACCTTATATTCCCAATTCCTCCTTCCCAACACTCATATCATTCATATGACTTTAAAGTATCCTGTGAAAAACAATAAACTTATCTTTTTTTATTACATGCTCAGTTATCCTTCTAGGCAATATAAATAACAGAAATGCCTTACTCTATCTTCCTTGATACCATGTTGACATCTTCATTTCTTTATTTGGATAGAAGTTTCTAACACATGACATGTCTTTCTTCTTTTTTTTTTTTTAAGATTTACATACTTATTTTAGAAAGCAAGAGTGTGAGAGCATGGGAGCAGGGCGGGGCAGAGGGAGAGGGAGAGGAAGAGAGAGTCTTAAGCAGACTCTGTGCTGAGTGTGGAGCCCATACAGAACTGGATCTCACAACCCTGAGATCATGACCTGAGGTGAAATCAAGAGTCAGACAATTAACTGACTGTGCCACCCAGGAACCCCATGACAGGTTTCTTATGACTGAGAAACTTCAGTGAATATTTTTCACAGGGTACGACTAATGGCTACTGACTCAGTGCCCTCCCTTCAAGGAACATTTATTTCTTTTTCACTTTTGAGGGACATTTTCATTAGGTACAGAATTTGGGGTACAGAAAACATACTTGTTTTCTTTCAGCATTTAAATATGTCAATCCTTTGTCTTCTCACTTTCATGGTTTCTGATGAGAAATCTGCTGTTATTTTTATCCCTTGTTTCTCTCTAGGTAATATATTTTGTTGTTTGCTATTTGCTTGTTTTTCAATCAAGAGCCATCAAGATTCTCTCTTTTTAGTTTCAGCAGTTTGAATATGATAGCCTTAGGAGTTTGGGTATTTTTCTTTTCTAGCATTTATCCTGCTTGCTGTCCTCTATGCTTCTTGGATCTGTAATTTTATGTCTCTCATTAATTTTAGAAAAATTTCAGCCATAATTTCTTCAAATATTTTTTCTGCCCTCTTTGTTCTTTGAGTGAATTCCAATTAGATATAATTTAGATTAGTTAATATTGTCCAACAGCTCTTGGATGCTCTGTTCTTTCTAAAAATCATTTTTAATTTTTATTACAACTGAAATTTATAATTTCTGTTGATCTATTTTCAAGTTCACTGAATCTTTTTCAATTTGATTTAATACGCCAATAAGCTCATGAGTGGTATCCTTCACTTTTTACTACTTCTTTAATGATTTACCATTTTTATTTATTTATTATAGTTTCCATTTATTTTGCTGAAGTTATCTCTCTAAACTGCTATATTGTATATTTTTTCCACCAGAGTCTTTAACATACCAACATATTAGCTATTTTAAATTTCCTGTCTGATAATTCCAAAATCTGTGTCATATCTAAGTCTTGTTCTAGTGACTGCTTTGTTTCCTCACACTGTGGAGGTTTTTTCTATGTCTCCTAATTTTTTGTTGATAAATAGACCTATTGTATAGGACAGTGGATACTGAGCAGAAATTTTTAATGCTTGGATATGAACTCACCTTTTCTTATGCTAGGCCAATTTGTGTTAATATAATCAGGAAGTAGGCTGGGTTTTGATGTTAGCTGTTACTATGATTACCCACAATTCACCAGAGACTTCAAATTCTCTAGAAATACATCATTTTTTATGGTGTGGGCTAAAATTTCTGTTTTTATCTTCATGTTTAATCATATTTAGACCCTTCTTGCCTTTAGGTCTTCCCTTTTCATTATTCCCCATAGAGTTTCTCTTGAAGTTCTCCCCATTGAATTCTTTTATTTTTCTCACAACACTTACTAGCACTTTTATTTCTAGAAATTCAGTTTGGTTTTCTTTCTTCATCATATTGTTATAATATTTTTATTTCTAATAATTTTCCCAACATTTTACTTATTATTGAAATCACAGTATTCTCATTTTTTATTGGGTATATTATAATTACAATATCTGAGATCTTTGAATGTCTTATTCTGATGTTTGTTTTTTCTGCTGACTCTTACTCATGACGTTATCCTTTCTGATTTTCTTTTCTACTGCCATTCCATATTAATTTAAGCTTTTTCTGTAGGAATTCTTTAAGACCTGGGTTGATATTTTGTTCCTACAGATATGATTGTTTTCTTAACCTGTTAGGAACCTGGAGACTCTACCAAAAACAGAACTTCTTTATGTTCTCAGCATGAGGTTTTATTTGTTTATTTTACAGTTACAAAGGTTCTTTGCTTTTGGACTGAAAACTTGCAAAAAGATTAGATTTTAGTTAGTAATTCATCAAAAAAACACTACCCAAACTCAATGATTATTTTATTTTATTTTATTATTTTTAAGATTTATTTATTTGACAGAGACAGAGATAGCAAGAGCAGGAACACAAGCAGGGGGGAGTGGGAAAGGGAGAAGCAGGCTTCCTGCTGAGTAGGGAGTCCGATGTGGTACTCGATCCCAGGACCCTGGGATCATAACCTGAGCTGAAGGCAGATGCTTAATGACTGAGCCATCCAGGTGCCCTCAATGATAATTTTAGACTGACAATTTTCTTTTCATGAAGCCATCATATAAATTAGCAGTTGTGTAATTTTCTACACTTTCTTTCCAACTTTATACATTTTTGTTTGTTTTTTTTAATGCTTTTACAAATTTGTTGAATTCAAGTATGATTTTGAATACAAACATTTCTTGCCTTGTTCCTGAATTTAATGAGAACACTTCTGAAGTCTTACTTAGGTAACACTTATTAAAATTAAAAATTATTAAAGTTCAAAATAAGTCATGTGGATTTCCCTGATTTTAAATCTCTGAACTATTGAGTATTTAGACAGCAATTATTTGCTCCTTCAAGGTTGTTAAAATTTACTTTTAAAATTATCTAAGCTTTTTGTTTTTTTGAAGAAAAAGTATTTAGATTGTATGCAAATATCTCAAAGTTTTTATTTTATTCAATTTTATATACCTTCTTGAGTTGTTTTTATTTTGGTGAAAACATTTATTTCATCTAAGTTGTTACCCAAAATGATTAAAAATTGGTCATTTGTATATCTTCAATTGTGTCTCATTTTAATATTTAAAATTATCTTCATGACTTTTGCATGATTTTTCTTAGGCTTAACAGAAATATATTTATTATACTTTTTTCAAAACAGGATTTTAAAAATTAACAAACTTTATATTTTAGAGCAATTTTAGGTTGACAGAAAAATTTAGCAGAAAGAACAAAGTCCCCTCTACCACCACGCAATCTCCCCTGTTACTAACATTTTGTATTAATATGGTACATTTGTTACAACTGATGAACAAATATTGATATATTACATATTATTATTACCTAAAGTCCATAGGTTTACTCTTCTGTTGTACAACTTTATGGGTTTTAACCAATGTTTAATGTTGTGTATATGGCAATGAATATGTATTATGTCAATACATATGACAATTATAATGTCATATCCATCATATGGATATGTGTCATACAGAAAAATTTCACTTGCCCCCCAAATCCCCTGCCCTCTTCATCCTTCCTTCCCACTCTCAAACCCCTGGCATCACTGATCTTTTTTACTCTCTCTGTAGATTTGTTTTTCCTCAGGGTCGTATAGCTGGAATCATACACTGTGTAGCCTTTTCAAACTGGCTTTTTTAACTTAGCAATATGCATTTAAAGTTTCTTCATGCCTTTTTGTAGCTTGATAGGTCATTTTTTTTAAATCACTGAATAATATTTTATTGTAACTTAGTTGTTTTAAATTTTGGACAATTACAAATAAAGCTACTAGAAAGATTCATGTCCAGGTTTTTCTGTGGAAAAGGTAAATAAAGGAGGTAAATTGTTTAGGTAAACAAAGGAGGGCAACTGCTGGATCATATGGTAAGACTACGTTTGTCTTTGTAAAAAACCACCAAACTGTCTTCCAAAGTGGGTACACCATTTTGCATTCCCACCAATAATGAATGAGAGTTCCTAGCCAGCATTTAGTGTTGTCAGTGTTATGGATTTTAGCCATTATAGTAGATGTGTAATCATATCTCACTGTCTTGATTTGCAATTCCTTAATAACATACAATGTTGAGCATATTTCTTTCATTTGATTGCTTGTCAAGATAGGATTTTTAGTTTTGCTTATTGTCACTGTCTTCTTGTATTCCATTTGAATGATTTTTTTTCATTTAGTTGATTTTTTATCTATCTTTTTTTTTGTATTTCCCTTCTTAGCTTCTTGAGTTAGATTCTTTACTCATTTGCTTCATATTTTATTTGTTTAATGGTGGAATATAGTTTAATATCCAGTAGGTTTATTGTGAGACTTGGGCTAAGTTCTGAACAGGCTTGATGAGGGAGAGCCAGAGAAGTCAGAATGGATGTCCTAGGTAGAGACACAGGATGGATTCCATAATGGTAACTATTAGATGTACCTGTTCACCCAGGAGAGAGAAACAGATGGAAAGTTGTAGTAAAATCAAGCACAAAATTAGATACAGGTCTTAGCTAAATATTTAACACCCCCATAAAACTCTGACCAGAGGGTAGAAATATAAAAAGATACATCATGGACAAAGAAATTCTTAGATAATATTCATATGCCATAAAATAGAAAACTTCTTTTTACTACAAATCAGATCTTAACTCATTGTCATACTGTTTGTCATCTATACAGTGAATTTTGCCTCATCCTAGAGATCTGTTATTAATATTTACAGCTAGAAGAGCAAAATATATTAGACCAAACAGAAAAACATTAGGAGCAACATGATGGTTGTCTTTCAAAAAATTAAATAGGAACATCTAATGGAAGGAAGAACCAAGTGTTTTTTTTTTTATGTCAACTAGAAATAGTTAGTGGAAGTCATAAAGAAAGAGATTAAAGAACTGGAGGTTTTTATAACAATTTCTTTTTCCAACAAAATAAAAAGTAATTGCTTATAATGAAATACAGTCCTGTCACTAATCTTGCCAAACAAAGATTAATGAGCACTGCCCAGTCCTCTGACAGTTCATCCTAAATCTGAGTGTCTGTTTCCCCATGTGTGCATATGTTACTGGAATGTATATGTGTGTGTTTTTGTGCAAGTGTGTGTGAATGAAAAATTATATGTGGGGATGTATATGTGTGTAATTGCCCACAAGAATACTTTTGATTGAATTTTCTATAAAACATATCTCAGTTTCATAATAGGTAAGAACACTGTGGTTTTTAAGAGCTGTGTTTAGCAAATTTGTGAAGACAAGACTTTCTTTTACAAAATTTGTGGCATTTTTTTTCACCAAATCCATTTTCCCTCTTTTTTCTTTAAGGTACCTTTCTCAGAAATTCTTATCTCTAATCTTTCAAAGTTTTCTTAGAAAGGATTTTAAATGCAAGACATATGTTTTATACTACAGATTCATGACAATGTGTTTGCTCCTCCAGGCATGGTTGCTCAAATCTCTTCTGTAATTGAGGAATTAAAGTGTGTCCTATCCTAAAAAGTTCCAGCCATAGATGATTAAATAGAGAACACAGTTATACATTGAGGAGAGCTTTATCATGGCATCCCTAAAATCCTGAGATTAAGCTGATACTTTGACTAAAAATTAAACCAGAAATGTAGAGGCAGAATTTAAAATGAAGTGTTTTGGGTTTCCCTCTCCAAATGCTGTGAACCTACAGAAGCAACATCTGAAATGTCAATGGGTCTATTCAATCCCCTTATCCCAATGACATCCCAGTGCAGGTGGGAAGGAGTGGTATTGATGGGAAATGGCTCATTTTCCTTCTTGAATGTTATCTCCCCTTAGTCACAGGACTGCCAAAGAATACAACTTTCTAAGGCAAGTGGGGACATTGGGAGGCAACACGGCCTCTTTATTTAACAAGTCTTGATGGGATTTTTTTTCTGCCCCAGCCCCAATATTCATATATGAACTATTAGGGGATGAATGAGTTTCAGAAAATGAAAATTAAACTCAGAAAGTCAAAAGAAATCAGAGTCAGGCAGAAGGGTCCTCAGAGAAAGAGAACAAAGGCAAAAGAGACAAAGAGAAAAGAAAGGCAAAGTGAAGAAAAGGCAGGGAAATAGGAGAAAACATAGGAGGCCCCAGAAGGGCATGAGCAAGAATGGAGATGCCATTCTGCATGGGCTTCTCATCTTAGGAGACCCCAGAGATAGGGGAGAGTGTATGGGAAGACTCCCTGCCAAGGAAGCTATTTTGTGATATGAGATTCCACCGAGGTTCAATATCTAAATGAAATTACAGCACATGATCATCTTTTATCATACACGGACCAAAGGTTGGACACAGCCACTTCTTGAAAGCCAGAATCAGTTCTAAAAATTGGAAGATGATGAAACCCAAATATATATTATCTAGGAGTCCTGTCAAGTCATCCAAACTCTCATAATCCATTTTAGTTATTCTTAACTTCCAACCTAGACTGTGAATGCCCTATGGGCAAAGACTATATTATGTTGCCTTTTCCTTAGATTCTCTCCTTGGATAAGGCTAGGGAATATCTCTGCTATTTAAGTTCAAAGTTGATAAAAACCAGATCTTGCCAGTATAGACAAAGAAGTGCTGTGGAAGAAGTATGGTGAGTTTGGTTTCAAATGACTGACAATATATGAATAAGCACAGAAGAAAGAGGAAGGTTTACTAGTGGTAGGTTATGTCCATCAATTACCTGATAGTACAAATTATTCCAGAAATAGTATAGAAAAAAAATAAGTGAACAAAAAAGCCAGTGGGTAAATTAATCAATAGCAGAGCCATATATTAATCTAAATAGAAGCCTCAATATATTCAATTTTGGGCTGTATAATGAAGACAAGTAGGCCACCTTACAACAATCCCTACGGAACTTAGTTGTCAACAGCTCACTGGGCTGAAAGGGGCTAACTTTTGGAAGGTTCTCTGTATCTCTCAATTAGAGAAAGAAAGCAAAAGCCAGAGATGAGACTGGTGTAAGTATGATGTATGTGGGAGTAAGATTTGTGTGTGTGTGTGTGTGTGTGTGTGTGTGTGTGTGTGTGTGTGTGTGTGTGTAGCAGGGGGTTATCTCTGGAACGTAACTCTTTTCCCCTTGCCTAAGCCTTTTGTGGGATATACTACTGGAACTCTGCTGCTTCTAAAACTTTCCTTTTGATCACCCTCTGTTAAAAGGCACCAGATCTTTCTGTATACCCAAGTCAAGTCAGTTCATATTTTACCAAGGGGCTCTACCTGTGGTTATCGGTCCATCTGCTACATGTTTTGGAATTGATTTCCTTTGCTAGAGCCTGGTTGGTATTTCTTTAAATACACTGAGATCTACAGCTTGATCTTCTGATCCTTATCAGTCATGTTAGCAAATCCTATGATTTTCCCATCACGATGTCCCCTGTGGCAGGAGAACCAGCAGGGATGAAACAGCAATGATGTTGGTAGTCACCTTGAGGTCCCCAAAAGCTGGTGTGCATTTCATGAGGCCAGGATATGCCTCTTAAGTGGAACATTCAAGTGATATCAACCGTCCAGCTATCCAGGGCTGAATCACAGCAATACTGCCACGCTAAAGATGAAGCTGTTAATGCTTTCCAATTATCTCCTACAGTGTACCAGATACAGTTTTTGGTATGAGAGATTTCCACATTTATATTTCCAGTTTCAACCTTGTTTTATAAGATTTCAAGATTCTTTTGACAGTAGGAAACAAAACAAAAACCCTTGGATAGATAAAAGGCATAACTGTTTGTTTTATACAGATCCAAATAAGAAAGAGTTGCCATGCGGGGCCACACAGGGCCTTGCAACTGGGGACAAGGTAACAACAAGCTGAAGCTGGAGGAGGCTTATTTATATCAAGTATGACAGGTGATTGGGTACTTCGAATGATTCTCTGGGCCCAAGAAAGAGGGGACAGTCCCTGGGTAGTACCTGTCTGGGGACTTCCTGAGGTTGGAAAGGTGTGTGTTGTATCCCAGAAGTGTTACAACTTGATAAGGGAAGTAATTGGGGTGGAGGCTTAATAAAGTGCCTACAAAGAAAATTTGAGAATTTTTAGCCAGGACTTTAAAATTGGATGAAGACAGAACTTGGGAAATATTTTATTACAGATCTCCCTTCTAAACTCCCATCTCAAATATGTAACTGCCTTCCAGGTGTTTCCACATGGATGTCTAAAAGGCATCTCAAACTCAAAATGTCCAAAACTAAACTTTTCATCTTCCTTACCCACACTTGCTCTTTCTAAATCCTCCTCCATCTCAGTTGCTATCAGGTAGCCTTTTACCTTGTGGAGTGTGAAGACTTTCAGCCATCTTCACGTCTAAACCTAATTTCCTCACTCTGTGTCATGCAGTGAGATGACATGGCTGGCAGCTTGGCCTTCTCTAAAATGATGTAGACAAGTGTTGAAGCAACAGAAAACAGGACTCAAACAGGTGGACCAGCTGTGACTTTTGATTTACTGTGAGTACCATCAGTAAGTTTTCATAACATGTCACCAGCTTCGTCTTAGTCAACGGTGTTAATCTTGCGTGATAAGTCATGACTGATAAGCAGCTGTAACTCTGAAGTTTCCCCCATCACATACTTGACAGGGCCGGAAATCTTGACCTGAGATAAAATACGAGCTGCTTGTTCACTGGCTACTTTAAGACAAAACCGTGCAACAGAGAGCACCAAAGAAATATCAAAAGTTTCTCAATACATATCCCATTAGCACATAATAAAAATTGTCTGGTTGTCATCTTGGAAGGGACAAAAGGTTACTATGAATTCGTTTGTACCCACAGTTTTGTTTTGTTTTTAAGATTTATTTATTTGTTTTGAGAGAGAGACCGTGTGTGCACTTGTATGGTGGGACAGAGACTCTTAAGGAGACTCCCTGCTCAGCTCAGAGCCCAAGATGGGGCTCAATCTCATGACCCATAAGATCATGACCTGAGCCAAAACCAAGAGTTGGCACTCAACCAACTGAGCCACCCAGGTGCCCCTACCCACAGTTTTTTGATGGGATACTTTCTAGTCTGCACTATTGTGAGCTTTCGTCCACAATAGCTCTCCACTGATCTTGTTCATTAACATTAAATGCATGGCTAATAAACGTAAACATATGGTAATAAGATTTTTTTACTTGTTCTCCCTTACAGAAGGACCAAAAGGAAGCTTCGAGTTAATCTGGCCTAAAACCTTACTTAAACATGAGGCAACTAGAGCTCAGAAACTCACAGGAATTTTCCCAAGGACTTTAGGTGAAAGGGGTGGAATCTTAACTCAGGTCTCCCAACTGTGAGTCAGGGTTTTTTGATGATTCAAATAATTAAGTGAAATTGTTTTGTTTGGGGCGCCTGGGTGGCTCAGTCGTTAAGCGTCTGCCTTCAGCTCAGGTCATGATCCCAGGATCCTGGTATCTAGCCCCACATCGGGCTACCTGCTCTGCAGGAAGCCTGCTTCTCCCTCTCCCACTCCCCCTGCTTGTGTTCCCTCTCTCACTGTCTCTCTCTCTCTCTCTCTCTCTGTCAAATAAATAAATAAAATAAAATCTTTTAAAAAAATAAATAAAAAAAATAAAACGTGTAAGATTTAAAAAAATTGTTTTGTTTGTATTATCTTTGGCTATACTTATAAATAAATGGATGACTTCATGGTGAAAATGAGGATGCAATTTGGTGAAAAATTATAAGCAGTTGGATTCAGAAATTATATTATTATGTAGACCCAAAAGATAAATAGTAAATTTAAGAAAATGAGAAGTGTAAACTCAAATAAAGAACATTTCATAAAATTCTGGCAAACACAGGATACTTTAGAAAACTTACAGCAGGGAGACTAGATACAGTGTGAAATGTTACAAAAGCATCTATAAAGATTGACACCTAGAAAGTAACTTTTTGAAGAAAGGAGAAGAACATCTAGGAAAGGCTTTGTTATAATCTTAATTGTCTATAAAAATGAAGCTTCAAGTGAGCTCTGTAGTTGCTCACAAGTCTTAAGTGTCTTCAAACTGTCTACTTGTCAATACAAGACCTGAATCCAACCCCAGTTAGGAGACCCCTTTAACACATAATCTCACTGTCTATTTAAAATAATTTTCATTCATTTCTGTTGTGGGGAGATGAGCTGCTGATGCCTGCTCTGGGCCTGGCTGGTCCCCTTGTGGCCATCCTGCTGACACACTTCCTTGACCAACGGCTGAGGGGAGGCACAGCGGATATCCACAAATATAGAAGGGCGAGTCTATAAAAAGGACAGAGACCAATTATTCTCATTAGTCAACAAGGACAGAGTAGGAGCTAATGGGGCTTCTGTTTCAACAGAGGGAGAATTTAGGTTAATTATTAGGGAAAACTTTATAACTATTAGAACACTTAGGGCTCTGGAAACAAGGTATCCTGGGAGGAAGCAAAATCACCTTCACTTAAAGGTACTCAAGGTAAGATTAGCTTACCATTTATCAAGGAAGATTAAAAGATTATTAAATCAGGACCACTGAGAAGTACAAAAGAAATATCCTTGCCCGGGAAGATTATCTGGCCCTCAAGTTGTATCATTAGCAAAATGTCAGACATTAGTCTAGGCACTGGGGTAGATCATTAAGCAAAATCAACAAAAACCTCTGCTCTCATAAAGCTTACAATCTAGCAGGGGTGGAGAAAGGGAATGAAGTCCATAATAAATGAATAAGTAAAATAAGTATCACGTTAAATAGTTATTAAGTGCTGAGGAGAAAAAAGCCGGAAAGAAGGATGGGAGATGATTGAATAAGAGGAGCGGCAATTTTAGAGAGGGTTGTCAGAGAAAAACTCACTGAGAAGATGACATTTTAGTAAAAAATCTGAAGAAGCAAAGTATCCACAAGAATCCTGGTGTCTTCCAGGCAGAGGAAATAACAAATAACAGACCCTGAAGTAGAAGCATAATTGATATGTTAAAGAGGAAGCTAGGATTCCTTTTATTTATATTAAAATGAATAGGAAGGAAAAAATAAAGATGAACAACAAAGGGGTGCCTGGATGAAGATGGAGCAGACCATATTGGCTTTGCATGTCATGGTAGGACATTTGCTTTTATACTGAGTATAGAGGGAGATAGAGGAGTGCTATGATCTTACTTGCAGTTGAGGAAGATCTGGCTGTTGTGTTTGGAAGACTAAGAATGGAAACATGTTTGGAGTAACAATGGACACAAATGAATAATCTTGGGGGCTCTTATAATAATGAAAGTGAAAGAACATGATAACATAAATTGAGGTGGCTACAGTAGAGATGGTTTAATGAAGTAAAAATCTTGATTTATTTTGAAAATATGGTCAACAGGATTTGATGACGAGTCAAGAAAACATGTTGAGGTATGAAAGAAAGAGTGTCAAGAACATCATCATAGCGTAATCCCAAGAGATTCTATTAAAAATCAATGCAAAATGGTATACTTAAAAGGCCAATAGAAGAGTTAAATGAAAAACTAAAAATTATAGGGAGAAATTAAAAATCCATAATTGTAGCTGAAAATTTTAATATCTATCTCTTATTAAATAATAGAACTAGACAAGATATCAGTGAAGGTACATAGAAGCTAAACACTATCGTGGATCTTAATCTAATTGATATTTATAAAACACTAAACCAGACAAGTAAAGAATATACATTCTTTTCAAGGTTACAAAATATTCAACAAGATACATCACACATTGAGCAATAAAACAAGTTCCAGTAAGTATCAGAAGGCTGAGGAAAAAAAAAGAAGAGATAAAAGGAAATATTGGAAATTTTTTTCAAAATGAATGGTAATGAAAATAAAATGTATCAACATTTATAGAATGCAACTGTTTTTCCTGTTAGAGAAATGAGAAGGACTTAAAATCCATTATCTAAATTTCAAACTTATAACTAAGGGAGTATATGAAAAGGAAGTAAATAAAAACCAGCTTAATTTCAAAGTATAAATATAAGAAAGAAAACAAGATAAAGATAGGAATCTAAGGACAAAAACAGACAAAAATAGATAAAATTAGCAAAACTAAAGCAATTTTTTGAAAGGATCAATAAAATCAATGAATTCCTGGCAAAAAAGATTAGGAGAAAAAAAAAAGTTTCTAGTATCAAGAGTTGTCATTAACAAATCTTAGAGACATCAAAATGAAAATGGCAAAATATTTGAATGACATTATGCCAACAAACTTGATGGTTCAGATGACATTAAAAAACTTAAAAAAAAAACTATTAAAAACAACCTACCAAAACTGACATGAGATAAAGTAGAAAATTTGAATTTCCCTTATTTATCAAAGAAAATGAAACTAGCAAAAAAGCTATACAGACACACACAGAAATCCAAGTCCCATCATTTCTCTAGAGGATTCTACCAAACATTTGTTCATTAAAAGAGGAACTTCTTTTAGAAAGGAATTGGTTGTGAAAGGACATGAGAGAACTTTCTGAGTTGATAAATATTATTAATCTTCATTGGGGTGTTGTTTACACAGATATTTATTCATTGAAAATTGTACACTTATGATTTTTGTTTTTCAGTGTACAATTTTACCTAGAAAATAAAAGTATAAAAATAATCAGGTGGGAATGGGAAAAATTATATATGAAATAAGAAGGACAAAACTTGGATAGTCCTTGAAGCTGGGTGATGATTACAAGATGGTTCATTTTATTATTCTGTTTATGTATGTTTGAAATCTCTCATGATAAAACATTTAATTTTTTAAAATGACTTTAGTGCTTTTGGTATCAACAACAGGAATGAGTCTGAGATTGGGAAGGGTGAAAAGAAGCAGGTTATGCGAGTGGTTGAATTAGAATAGATTTTGAACATGTTAAGTTGTACATGTTTACTCAATAGCCATTTGCAGATGTATAGTTCCTAAAGTTCATAGGTGAAGTCTGTTTTCAAAATGTAAAGCTGAAAATTAGCATGGAAGGATTGTACTTAAAGACATGAGACCCGTTTAAATTACCTTGGGAATTAGTATAGGTAGAGAAATAGTGAAGGTCCATGATAGAGAGATAATGAGGAAAAAACAGAAGTTTGAAACACAGAAGTGGGAGAGTAAGAAGCAAATCAGGTGAGCATAGAGTCCTATAAGACATAAAAAACTTGCATAGATTCCAGAAAAATCACATCCATAGTAGCGTAGGTTATCTAAAAGAAGCAGGAAATACAAAATTCATTTTTGTTTACCAAGGAAGTCCTTTACTTTAGCAAAAGATTTGCTTGCCTCTGAGTTTCTTAGACTATTATTAATTCAATAGAGACTGGTGGAGCAAAGTAATATGTTTACGTAGGATAAAAATAAATTCTCCATACATAAAAATTTATGTTCTAATAAGAGAAACTAGGTTAACACAAGTAGAAGAATATTCATACACAGACAATTAAATCTGAGTGCAAGCCACAAAATGAGAAATTCCAGAAAGTACTAGATAAGTACCAAATAAATGGTTCAGAAGGTCCGGAATGCAGAATTTCAGAGAAATGAGAGTTCATTGTGCATGGGAGCTGCCAGCAAAGTCTTGGTGGAGCAAGGTTAGATTGAACTGGGCTATGATAAAAAGGGTAGGCATAAAGAAAAAAAAATAAAATAAAATGACATTTAGAAAGAGCCTTCAAGGTAGGGAAATGGTGAGCAAATAAAGTATGTACAAAAGATATTTTGAAGATGAGTATGTCAGTAATAGAACAGGGAAAGAAATCGAGATTGGAGAAATAGGAGGATGTCCCAGCTTGTTGAGAGTTTTGAATGAGCAACTAAGCATTTTGATTTTCTCCCAGAAGTGTTCTCACTATCCCCAGACCTTCAAGGCATCAGTCATTACTCTCAAGAGGAGGTTAGGCAGACATGATTCCAGAACTGTTTTCCTGGCAGTGTGAAGAAGGGCTGCTAGACTGCTGAAATCTCTGCCTACTGATTTTATATATTAATGCGGGAGAGATTCCATTTTCGAACATCAGGAGCCAGATGGAAGAGGAGCGTATTTCCATTACTCTTGTTTTTCCTAAAACAAAGGAAACAACCGTTAGAGATTTCTTTTTACCAGTTTCTCCTTCCTCCCTTCACTGCAAGAAATTGAAGCACCTTCAAGAAGAAATAGAGTTGCTCTGCGGGAGATTTTACGTTGTTCCTGTGCTGAGGATTTCATAGAAAGGAGCTGGAAATTCAATACAATGAAAAGTGCTATAATTTGTATCATAGGCCTGAGTAATTATAATC